>NC_082706.1:29425462-29707247 GCF_030144855.1 Hypanus sabinus
TGAGAAATGTCCTCTTTGACATGTTGACACACATGAGGCTATTTAATAAGGTACGAGCCCGTGGTATTGCAGGAACGATTCTGGAAAAAAAGCACCGCCTGATTGTCTGGAAGCAACGAGAGGGAATAAAGGGAGCCCATTCTGACTGGCTGCAGGTGACTAGCGATATTCCAAAGAAGTCTGTGTTAAGCCCATTCTTTTTCCCTAATATCAGTGACTTGGATTATGGATTTGATGGCTTCGTTGCAGTGTCTGCAAACGATATGAAGATAATTGATGTGGCTGGCAATTTTGAAGAAGTAGAGAGGTTACAAACTAACACATAGATTAGGAGAATGTGCAAAGATGAGGCAGATGGAATAGTGCGTCGTTAAATGCTAGGTTCTGCACTTTTGCGGAAAAATAAAAGAGTGGACTACTTTATAAATGGTAAGAAAGCTCAAAAAATTAAGTGACAGAGCGCCGTGGGATAACTGGTGTAGGGTTCCGTAAAGGGTAATTTGCTGACTCAATCTGTGGTGAAAAGGCAAATGCGATTTTCGCATTCATTTCAGGAGGATTACATTATCAACCAAGGATGTAATGTTAAGACGTTACAAAACACTGGTGAGACCTCACTTTGAGTATAGTAAGCAGTTTTAGGCCTCCTATCCGAGAAAGGACGTAATGAACCTAGAGGGGCTTCAAAGGAGTTTGATGAAAGTGATTCCAGTATTGAATGGTTTTTCAGATGAAAAGCGTTATATGGCTCTTGGTATTCTCACAAGAATTCAGAAGAAACCGGAGGTGACCTAATTGAAACATAGTATGATGAAAAGCACAAAGAGTGTCGATGTGGAGACTTTGCTTCCTTTGGTGGGAGAGTCTGGACCACACGATTCAGGCTCAGAATACAGGGACGTACTTTTAAAACTGAAAAGAGGAGGAATTTCTCAAGGTAGTAAATAGTTAATCTGTGGAATTCTATGCTGCAATTATCTGTGGAGGCCAAGACTTTATATACAGTTAAGATAGAGGCTGATGGATTCTTGATATGTCAGGGCCTAATGAGATTCAGGAAAAAGGCAGGAGATTGGCTTGAGAGGAAAATTGGATCAGCCACGCTGCAATAGTGCAGCAGACTCGATGAACAATAATCAGAGTTCTGCTCTTTTATCTTATGGATGATTGGCCAACTTCTGCTCCTATACCATATTGTCGTATGTTGTTATGAAATCTGATAAATACATATAAATGTATCTGCATTGTTTCTGTTTGTGTGAACGAAACGATAAGGAGTGCTTCCTAATGGAGATGGAGTGGATAATGTGAACAAGAGCAGAGGACTTGCAATAGGAAAGTCATATGGGTAATTGGAGAAGGTTTATTTGAAGAAAAGGGGACATACGTGCAATAATGGGCTTGATGTATCTGTGTGGCAGGAACTGGCTAGAATAGGAGAAAATAAAGTGCGATCAAAGTACTTGTATTTGCAGCAGTATATTCTTCCTGTCCTCTGTTTGAAGACCACCCTGGGCTGTGTGAGTTCTGCTCCTTTAGTATGCGCTTGGACTAGGCTGTGAGCACAGATATTATACTGAATAATAGACCCAAAATGGCATAACACTGAGAGCCCCAAATTACCATGGAAAAAGAAAAGCTGATGTTTTTTGGGCAGAGGGCAGTTATTTGAGAATTTCCTGCAATGTGCTACAGGCTATAGCATAAATATGAAAAAAGAACCTCATCTATTTTTCAGAAGATACGTGTCTTGATAAGAGACATGATGGTGACGATAATAATAAGAGGAGAAGAAATGTAAATATCTGAAGTGAAAATAGATATATTGAAATAAGTTATAAAATACGAACAACTGGAAAAGAACTGGATGTGAAAACATTCATAATTATTAGTATAATAAATCTACTTACATTCATCTTTACCTATCAATGTATTTCAACAATTTTCTTAAAAAATCTGAAAAAGTGGTTCTGTCCAACTTTAAACCTGCTCGCTAATTTAATGAATCCGACTGAGTTCAGGTTTTAAATGAAACGCAAAGAAATGAGTCATACCTTAACATTCCTTCCATACATGGATTACTTGCAATTATATGCTGCTTCATTAGTTAAGCTAAAGCAATTAATGCAAACTGTAAAACTATTTTCGAAAGATTTAATAGATCTTTGACCCGCGGCAAATCCGGTGTTTGGAGAGATGGGGAAATCAATGATGTTCACTGACAGAGTATGAAAGGCAGGAGCGTAATTGATCTTGGACCGGCGACCAACTAGCTGTTAGGATTGTTTCGTTAGAACTAATTGAAGGAAGTTAGGGTCAAGTGTAGCGGTCGTCGTTCAACTTTATATAGTTGGAGCAGTAATTCCAGCAGGTCAGCAGCACCTATGTAAAAGAGAATAGTTGACGTTTTGGGCCGAAACCCATCGGCAGTGCTGGACAAAAATAAAAATATGATTAGATTTAAAGTGTGTGTGTGGAGGGGCTGTGTAGCGGTGGAGAGTTAAAAGACAAGGTTATAGGTGAAACCTGAAGGAAGAGTGATGAAGGAAAGAACGAGGAATTTGGTAGAAGACATAGACCGAAGGCCATGGGATAAAGTAAAGGTTAGTTGGAGCATTAGAGCCGAGCGTTAAGCCGGCAAGGAAATAAAGTAAGAGAGGGAAAGAGGGATGGGAAACGTAAAGGACAGGGTACTGGGGGAAGTACCGGGAGTTCGAGAAATTGATGCTCCGGCCCTCTGATTGCAGCCTAACCAGACGGAATATAAGGTGTTCTTCATCTAGCGTAAGTGTGGCCTCATCATGTCGGTTGAGGACCTTCCATGTTATGTTTCACCTATCACTTTGTGTTTCCGTCTCCCTTCTCGCCGCATTTTAAATCTGCTCCTCGGCTTCTTTTCTCCCCAGTCCTGCCAAAGGGCCTCGGCCAGAAATGTCGAATGTACTCTTTCCCATAGATGCTGCCTGGCCTGCTGAGTTCCTTCAGCTTTTTTGTGTGCACAGCTTCAATTTCCAGCATCTGCAAGTTTTCTCTTGTTTCAAACTGGTAATTCTGAGGAATTAAGTCTTGGAGGCTTCAGCGAAGAGAGGCTTCAGTTAGAGAAAGCAGAGGCAAAAACATCTCAAGTTGTTTCCGTCTCTTCTTTATATCTGCTCAACTAGGACAGTAGGAACGACACGTAGGCTGCTCAAATGGCTCCCTTTGCAGGATGTGGGAAGGCAGCGAGACCTCCAGTGTCTCTGACGACAACAACTGCTGTAAGTCCGTCCAGTTGCACCTTGAAACAAACCTCGTTAAGAATTGGATCTGGAGCCTCATGACACTCAGATCCTACGGGAGGCTTGAGTTGTGAAAGAGAAGTTTTTGTACACAAGGTGCAGACAAAGGAAACAGCGTGACAATCAGAAAAGTGAAAGGGAGTAAGGAGCTAACTCTCTCAACAACGGATATATGGCAACACTTTGGCCACCCTTCAAACCGCGCCCTCCGCCCCCACCAACAACACGTATATTACTGAGATAATGTTGGATATTGAGGTGTTGGCAATTAACTGATAGACGAAAGCCGCACTGGGCGGCTCTCTGGCACAAAGTCTGCCTTGTGACTCAGAAGGTAAGGGGGGAAAATAGGTACACTATGGCGAAATTGAACTCTTTAGTTGGGGAGTGGACGTGAGGTTCTGAGGGCGAGAAAGTGATACCCGGATGGCGCGTTGGTTCTCGGGTGCCAGGATCTGAGAAAATACAGGCGAATCCTTTGCACTCTTAACAAGAAGGATGGGGAGGCAGACGTTGTGGACAACATAGGTACTGTCAACATGGATCCTTGTTTGACGAGGTTCAGCATGGGGAATACATCGAATTGGGTACACGTTAAACGGCAGGGTCCCCAGGGTTGTGTTCTCCGAGTTGCTACCCAGACCACAAGCTAGTGAGTTCGGAACTAGAAAAGCTATATGTTTCAATACGTGGATAATGAGCTGGTGTAGGATGGAGGGCATAAGAATATCGGATCACTGGGCTCTCTATCAGCCGATGTATGGCTTGTACAGAAGCGACGGTTTGCACCTGGGCCAGTGGTGAACGAATATTCCAGGAGGATGAGAACCAGAGCGCCACAAGATTAATGGAAAGGGTGTTGAAGCAGATGTTAGTAAGACCTGAAATATCATTAGAAATCAAAATGTTGAGCATAGTGTGACTTTTGTCATGAGCTACCGATATATTAAAATGCAAGAAGCATGGAAGGAAAGACGAATGATTGTTCTGAAGATGCGGTAACTGGTTTACAAATAGAGAAAACGTGAATTGAGGAAAAATTAATGATTGGGCAAAACTGCCGTCAACATGATGAGATGCTGTTTCTGAATGGGAGCAGGATACGGAATAAGGTAGATTAACTTTCTGCACAGTTGCAGGTTGGGAGAAATGATGTTGTACGTATCACTGAATCATGGCTGAAAGATTATCAGCAGGTCATTAAAGTTCAAATATACACTACGTATCAAATGGATCAGTTGGTAGTCAGAGGGGCTGACTTTGCCGGTTGGTGAAAAATGAAATCAAATCATTAGGAGGTGGTGACACATGATCGGAAGTTGCTTAATCACTGCGGACAGTGTGAAATAACTGCAAGAGTGAAATAATATCCTGATGGGAGTTGCACATAGACCTTTTCAACAGTGGTTAGGATCTGTCCTGCAAATTACAACGAGAGATAGAAAACGAATGCTAATAGAGCAATGTTGCAATAGCCATGGGAGATGTCAAAGGATAGAGCCATAAGTAGTGGGATGTCAGAGGTTCGGGAAGCTTTTAAATTCAACAGAAGGCAAGTAAACATCCAGTAAGAAGAAAAAGAGGAAATGCAAAATTAAGGTAGTCAATAATATCAAACAGCATGCCAAGAGTTTCTTCATATACATGAGGTGTAAAAGAGAGGCAGTGATAAAGTGGACTAACTGAATAAGTATTTTGCATCAGTCTTCTGTAACAGCATGATGGAAATACATGGCGTCAGGGACAGGAAAAGTGTGAAGTTATCATAATTTGCAAGAGCTTTCTTGGGAACCGAAAGGTCTGAAGGCAGATAAGAGATCTAGAACAGATGTTGTGCACCCCAGAATTCTGAAAGAGGTTGCTGAAGGGATTATGGAGACATTCGTAATGATTCTACATGAAGCCCACCATTTTGGAATTGTTCTGGAATACTGGGAAATTGCAAATGTCTTTCCAGTCTTCCAGAATGGAGAGAGGCAGAAGAAGGGAAACGTTAGGCTAGTTTGTCTGGCTTCAATAGTTAGGAAGATTTTGGAATCGATTATTGAGGATCTCTCAGATAATTTGGTGGTACATAATAAAACATGACCCAATGAGCATGGTTTTCGAAAGGGGAAATCTTGCCGGGCAAATCTGTTGGAATGCTTTGAATAAGTAACAAGCAAGCCAGACAAAGTATAATCTCTTGATGCTGTCTGCTTGCATTTTCAGAAGATCATTAAAATGGTGCCACACATGAAACTGCTTAACAAGATTTTAGTCTATGTTATTACTGGAAATATTCTATCATAGACAAAACAGTGGTTGATCGGCCACAGGCAAAGAGTGGGAATAAAGAGAGCCTGTGTTTGACTAGCTGCCCGTCAGTAGGTCTGCGCTTGGAATGAGGCTTTATAAGTTATATGTCAATAATTCGGGGAATGGGATTGATAGATTAGTTGTAACGTTTGCAGAGGATATGAATACAGGTGGAGGATAGGTAGTTGTTTTCATTCAAACAGAGAAGCTACAGAAGGACAGACATATTAGAAGAAGGAGAAAAGAAATACAGGTAGAATATAGTGCCGGGCAATAGACAGTCATGAATTTGGTAGAAGAAATGAAAGTTTTGACATATTTCTAAATACATTGAAAATACAATAAAAATGCTGCTGTGCACTGAGACCTGGGAGACTTTGTACAGGATTCCCTAAAGCTTAATTTGCAGGTTGAGTATATGGTGAGAGAGGCAAAAACAATATTTATATTCTTTTCATGTCTCCTAAAATATAAAAACAACTATCTAAGAATTAAATGATAAATGTTGGTGATCTTCACTTGCAGTATTGTGAGAAGTACTGGACCCCTTTTCTTCTAAATGATGTGCAGAAACATGAGATGTTCATGAAAGGAGTTTCATGAAAATCACTCCAGGATTGAGTCTGATTATTGTGGGCCTGTATTCAATGGATCTCAGAAGAATAATGATTATCACATTCAAAAGTAGGGAATTGTTAAAGGCCTTAACAAAGTGGTTGTGGAGAGTCTGTTTCCTGTTGCGGGAGCGTCTACGACCACAAGACACATCCTCAATATAAAAGGGCGTCCTTTTTGGAAGGGAGGTGAAAAGGAATTTCTTTAGCCAGGGAGTGGTGAATCTTTGGAATTATTTGTTATTTACGTCTGTGGAGGTCAGGTCCATATGTTTATTTAAAGCAGAGTTGTTAAACCTTCAATTTGTCAGGGCATGAAAGGATCGAGTGAGAAAGCAGGACATTGGGGCTAAGAGGAAGATTGGTTCAGTTGTGATGAAATGGTGGAGCAGGCTCCATTGGCCAAATGGCCAAATTATGTTCCTATATACGATAATGGCATGGACTCATAATAATGAATTTTGAACTGGTTACATGCAGGATATTAAACATAAAGAAATCTGCATTAGGTTTAATAGAATATAAAACAGAGTTCAGGATACAATAAAACGGATGGATGAATAGGAAACATGTGCGTATCTGGGGATCAACAAGCAGAAAAAAAAACACATCACAGTGCGGTAAATGAAAAAAGTTCTGACAGAATTTACTTCAAAGCGTATGAAAACCTCCCAATAGGAGCTCAATAATAAAAAAAATATAACAAAGGAAATAAACGGTTTCGCTGCACTTATATTAATGTAGTTTTGGCATACTACCTTGGTTCTAAAACAATCTGGAAAATTTACAAAAAAATGGAAATTAAAAAAACACATTTCGGAAAATATATATATTGAAATACGCTTAGATTAACATTATCTATGACAGAATGCAACAGTCCTTTAATATTTAGACAACCGTCAAATAAACCTTCTAAGGATATACTTTCTCAATGGAAACATGAATCAGCACTCCTCAGAGATATATGCAGTTTTGATCCAAAGTCTTCACACCAAAACGTAAATGAGAGCACAACCCAGATATATGAAGATATTATCGCTATTGAGAAAAAGTGATCCAATGGAAGAACATGGCCCTACATTCTGAACACCGCACGTTCTGATGGAGACAGATGGTGTACAGCTGAACAGGCGAGCAGGTACGAGTAAACTTGTAAACATTCAAAGTAGTCCATCAACATCACAGGCTGTGACTTCTGTAACTGTTTCTCAGGGAAGCGGTCCATTATAACTGAGATCATTTAAGCAGTTAAGAGAAGAAACGCACGCATAAAACTGTCATTAGAAATAGACACATTCACAACGCGTATATATTCGCGAGTAATGAAACTTGAGATGGACATGACAGGATACAGGGAAATCTTCATCAACAGTTTCACAGTTATTCCTTTGGAAATCTTCAGTAAGCCACAGAACTAAACACAGTAGAAATGTAGAATAGCCCGAAAGTCCCAAACAATTGACAAACGAGTGCACCTGGCTACGCCAGTACTTTAGAACAATCAATTTAATAGATGGAGCCATTCAAAACACTCATAATTTACAGAAATCAATAAGGAAAACACACCAGAAATACGCTGAATTACAAGAGGAAATTTGAAGTTTATGGAACAGGAGCTGGGTATACATTGTCCCAAGAGTAATATCTACAACCAATGTGATCCCAAACTCATCGCACATTAAGCTAAAGCAGATATACCTATGAAAATTTCTGGAAAGCAAAAATATCGAATTGCACACAAAAAAAGTCGGATGGTTTATAGCATTTGAAAAGTGACTGTGCTTGTCTCTGCCAGTATCAGAGGGTCCCCAACGTGACTGAGAAAAATATACAGTAATAATAATAATAATAATAATAATAATAATAATAATAATAATAATAATAATAATAATAATAATAATAATAATAATAATAATAATAATAATAATAATAATAATAATAATAATAATACTGAACGCTTACCAGCTATTGCACTGAAATCTACCTTTCAGATTCACGAAAGCATCCTGATTCAAAGTCACACAATAAAGTGAAAGATGGTGGATGCTGGACATCGCCGAATCATATGGGATCACTAACATCATTGTAGTGCAAGATTTTCATTACTGAGTCCTAATTCTCAGTCTACCTTTACACAATAATCAGTATTGAATTGACCCAGCTAAGGGATACAAATATAATAAAATTTTCAAGTTTTGTGGCCTCAATCCAAGATATTTAACCACAGGCACAGCAGAGGTTAAATGCCATACTTTCAAAGAATAGTAACATTTCAGGTTCTAGACTGATTCTACTGATTACGAAGGAGCACTACCAGCTCAGTAATTCTACACAGGAAAGACTGGAAAAACTCAGTATGGGTTTATCATATTGATCAAATGTCATTGGTAGTCCAGCCATGTTTATAGCCATTCCCTTCTTCTGTGAAATCATACGAAATGATGTTTACATTCTTGTTAAGGACTGCAGATTTCGGATGATGAGGGTTATTATTTAGCTTTAAATTTGAAGATCGTCAGCATTTACATCCTCTCATTTTGTTCACAAAAAATATACATTTGAACAATCGTTTCTTGTGTTAAGTAACTGGGCCAGAAAATGGACCCATAAACATTTTTGAGTCAGAAAACTACATGTTACCAAATATAGATTTGGCATTTCAATATTTCAGAGGAGCAGAAAGATAAAATCCCACATTGCAGGTGCTTCCCGCTCGCTCAAGAGATAAACAGTTTTGCAGAGACGTCGCTGGGCTGGTGCAGAATGCTGCAGTAGTCTCTGTATACAGCGAATAAAATGACAAGAAGTATTAGGCACAATGCTCAATTAGTACTGCCTCAACAATTCCTTGCAAATAGTTGCTATGGGAAATAATACTCAGCTATCCTAATTTGAAAACATTTTAATACTGTAAAGCAAGTGTGTGGGTCATTGCATTTCCGATAATCCTTGCAAAATGACCATGAGTATAGAAAATAAGTGCATTTGTTTTCCTTTGAAGCAGTTCTGAGAATCAAATTTCTGTTAAGATCAATTAGTGTGGGAAGCTTCAGAAACGCAACAATCTGTGCTCACAGCAGAGCGGAGTAAATAGTGATAGAAAAAAAAGTGATCAGACATAATTTTGAGATTCAGCTGATTTTATTGAAAAGTGGCACACTGAATTTAGTTACAAGAAATTTCAGTTGTGTTTGTCATCGCTCTTCAGTTTTTAACTTTGAAACTGTACGTTACCATCCCTTCTATGTGAGCATGTCGACCTTTTTATTAATTCAGCATTGAGATCCGGAAGTTCGGGTTGTAGACAGAGCTCATCTTTAAAAAAAAAGATAAAAGATAATCTTATCTCTTTTGTAGTTTGAGAGCTGTGCTGCACATTCCCTAAAGACTCTTCGCTCTTCGCTTTACACTTCGCTTTTTCATTGGAGCACTTACTTGTAACCATTCATATTCATGACATTTGTGACAGTCGCAAATGTCTGTGCCTGGTCTGTTGAGTGCTACTAGAATGTTATACATGATTTTCTTTAAGCGTTTTAATCTTTATATATTCTCTCCTTTCAGTTTGTGTTGCAATTGCTTCTAGAAATGTGAGAATGCATTACCCAGTTCTAATTTCCAGAGAAAGGTTGATTGTCAGCCACCTTTCAGAGACGGAATTCCCACTAACTTCAGGAGAGTAATTTAACGCACAGCGAGGAGAGCGCACATAATCAGTCAAAGAAAGCGATCTTGGGACATATGTCTGTACTCATGTCCGTAAACAGGAACACAATGATGAAGACAAAGAAGATATCGAGCGCATACAAAGACGCTGTAAGTGGAGTATATCAGAGTATATAAGAGGGGGCTTATAATTGTGCTTGAGTGTTACCACAACCACCTCTTTTCAATGTCAGCAGAATTATTGATTTAAGGAGGAGGAAACCGAAGGTCCATGAGCTAGTCCACATTGGGCGATCTGAGGCTGGGACGACCAGCAACTTTAGATATCATAATTTCAGAGGATCTGTCCTGGGCCTAGCATATAAGAGCCTTTATGCTGAAGCTCATCAGCATCTCCATTTCTGAAGATTCGGCATGATATCGAAAAAGTATGACAGTCAACCACGGGTGTTCACGTAGGTGTATATTGACTCTTTGCATCCTGGTACAGTATATCCAATGCTATAGAACGGAAAATCCTACATCAATAATCAAATCGGCCGAGTCCGTATTGTTACCGATACTGCCAAAGCTCTCACCATCAGTGAGCACCTTCTTCCATCCTCAAGGACTTCCACCATCCAGGCCATGTTCTCCTCACGTTGCCGCCATTAGGAAATTAGCTACCGGAGCCCCGGGACACAAACCATCAGATTCAGGAAGTTATTTACCATTCTCCATCGCGATCTTGAATCAGAGGAGATAACATTACTCAACTTCACTCGTCTAATCGCTGAACTGCTCTCACAGCCTATGAACACATTTTAACAATTACTAATCAAAGGCTTTTCATTAGCTGTTATTAAAATGTGTTGTTTATTTTTGTCATCATCAATATTTTTATCTTTCGCATTTGCACAATTGGTTGTCTTTTGCACGCTGTTTGTTGTTATTTTATTTCCTTCCTGTTGCTTGCAGTACTTAATTGCTAGTGTTGCGCTTTTTGGATTAGTGTTTGTGTCCCCGCAAAATCAACAACAACAGCAACAACAACAACAACAAATTCCAGGATTTATATTCTGAAACAGAAACAATCTGAATTTATATAGACTTTAACGTTGAGGAGAATTGCAGGTGCATTTAATATAAAACAATACAGAAGAAGCACATTCCCTGGCACAGATGAAGCTTGTGCGGAACATCATGTGCTACTCATAGATTCTACTTGCCCGTTTCCAGTTTCTCTACCCACTGCCTCTTCACGAGCATAGCTTAATGTCTCCTAAACGCAACTGAGATGTCTGCTTCCATTTGCAGTCCTGGTAAAGTTTGTAAGTACCCAACTTCGTTGTGACAGAAGCATGGCCCAAACATTGCCATTAAACATCCACTCCCCTCAGATTAAATCTATGCAGCGTAGTATTGGCTTTCTTACCTGGGAACCAGATTTGGGCTATCTGCCTCAACAATGTCTGATATAAGTTGATGAATTTATATCACGTCCCTCCACGAAATAATCCTAGGTTATCTAACCTGTCCTTACAACTGAGGCACTATAATCACGGCAGCATCCTGTTACGAGTCTTCTGCACCTTGTACAGAAATTTCACGTGTTTCACAAATCGTTGAGGACAGTGGCAACTCGTATCCATTTGCAGCCGAACGTATGTAAGAACATGCTACATCCTATAATCCAGACTCTTATACTCGGTGGCCTCAGCAATGTTGTTATGTGTTCAATGTTTCGTACTTTCCATCTATTGAATTTACATTTTCAATTTCCGAAAGGTCTGGAATTGAATCCCAAAATCCCTCTTTACAATAGTGCACCTCACCATCGATAGACTACTTTCCCATACTCTTGCCTGACCTCACACTTGCCCGTGGAACTCGATTTGCCATTTTCCGCCAGCAATTGTTAACGATCCATATCCTGTTGCATCAGTGATGATATTGTTCCACCTACACTTATCCACCATTTTTTTATATCATCCTCCAAGTAAAATGTAAAAAAACAGAAATATCTAAATCAAGAGATATTCAGCAGACACCTGGATACATATACCCAGCTAGATAAACTCTTCCACCGCGAAAATATGCCATTTATGTGCACCCCTTTTCAGACTACAAACTATCAAGTAACTGTCCTTTCAATGCACGTTAGTCTTCCTGATCAACCCAGCAAAATGGATATTTTCAAGTACATTTATATACTCCATGAGGACAACATCCAAGCATAACAATGATCAATCAACTTGGTCACAATCTACAATCATCCAAGCAGTTTTTAAATAAATGACTTCTTCCACAGAAAGACATGCTGGTTGTTACTTTTATCCTGTGTTTTTCCAAAGTATGTCAAATCTTATCATCTAAACTCCACTTCAGTGGTTTCAAAGTGCGAATGTGAGAGCCAACTGCTTATTCATTCCCGGATTTCCCCCTACCCCTCTTAATCAAGGAAACAGCATTGAACACTCTTATCTAGTTATTTGGTACTTTCCTAAATTGTCTAGTTCCATGCACAAATTCCCACTCTTATCCTTGAGCAGTCAATTCTTCACTCTATTCAGCCTTTTCCTCTGAATAAATGATAAAATTGATCGTTTCTCTTTGAACCTAAGCTGCAAGGTTCATGTTTATACGCTATTGGCATTTCTATTCCTTTGTTTAGGTTTTGTTTCCATATGTCCCTAAAACGGGCTGTCCAATTTACTTTCCCTGAAATTTATCTATGCTTGGTATTACATTCTGCTGGGATCCAATAACACAATCCGTCCAGTATGACTTCATATTTCATCTTTTCCCTTTTTTGCATCAGTGAATGTTTGCCTGCTCTGAGTAGAGCTGTGACATTACCTTGATTTGACACAAAACCCACCCATAATTTTAGTTCCACTTATATCATTTTTGTATTGTTGAAAACCCGGCGAGCGATCAGTCCTGTTCCAATCGCAACCACTTCTCTCCCATTGAAACAGCGTCATTGTTTAATGCGGTAATAGAGACTCGAAAGCCATCGGTATTTTCTCTCATTATCACTGAGTTGGAATAAACACTATTTTAATCCCATCATTTCCAAAAACACTCCCTGCCTGTTTCCTTTTCAGATATTCTTCTCAGAACCTTTACACTTCTGTCGCTTTCCCTATCTAACGTACAACTTATTATCCCAAAGTCTGTCAATCCGGTTTAATCCCTCCCGTGTACAAATTGTGAAGCTACCTATAAGGTATCCGGTGCTTTTTCTGTCGTGCAGCATCGCATCTTTCTATATGGGTTGCAGATGCCTCAGTGGAACGTCGAGTAACCATCATCTCTAAAGTCTGCAGGCCTCTGACAGATGCAATGGTCTGCACACTCCTTCAATTATATGTATCAGCAGTATATGCCACAGGCAGTAAACTTCCAATGACAAACTAGGAGTTCATATTTTTTTTTTTTTAATCTCCTGCCTGAATCTCAAAATTCTGTCTGAAGATCTAGATATTCTTCGGTGCCAAATGATTCACGTCCGCTCAGAGACATACTTAAGCCTGGGACCAGTGAGGAAACATATCACTCTGGATTCTGTTTTGGAATCACAGAAACAGCTTCATGTACCTCAGCTTTAAGAACTTGCTATCGCCTCAGCACCCCACGATTGAGCAGGGGAAGAATGTATTGCTCTTTCAGGCTGCGGCTACTATTTTTCCTGCGGGGACACCCCGTCTGAACTCATAAATGGTACTTTCATATCTGGGTAGCCCTGGGGATTCAATCAATGCTTCCTTTTCGCTTATCCATCTACAAACCCCATTTCCAGAAAAGTTGTGATATTTTCCAAAACGCAATAAAAACAAAAATATGTAATATGCTAATTCACGTCAATCTTTATTTAACTGACAAAAGTACAAAGAAAATATTTTCAATAGTTTTACTGACAAACTTAATTGCATTTTGTAAATATACACAAATTAAGAAACTGATGGCTGCAACACACTCAACAAGAGATGGGATAGAGGCATGTTTAGCATTGCGTTACATCACCTTTCCTTTTTATAAATCTTTTTAATCATTGTGGAACTGAGGATACTAATTGTAGTAGATTTGCAATTGGAAATTTTGTCCATTCTTTCTTCAAATAAGACTTCAGCTGCTCAACAGTCCGAGGTCTCCATTGTCTGATTCTCATCTGCATGAAGCGATATACATTTTCAATAGGAGACAGGTCTGGACTGAGAGCAGGCCAATCAGGCACACGCACTCTGAGTCTACAAAGCCACGCAGTTGTAGCCCGTGCAGAATGTGGCCTGGCATTGTCCTGCTGAAATAAGCATGGACGTCCCAGGAAGAGACGTCGCCTTGATGGCAGCATATGTCTCTCTGAAATCCTAATATACGCCTCAGAGTCGATCAGATACATGCAATTCAACCATGCCGTAGGAACTAATGCACCCCCATACCATCACAGATGCTGGCTTTTGCACCTTTTGCTGATAATTATCAGGATGGTTGTTTTCATTTTTAGCACGGAGAGCTCGACGCCCGTTTTTCACTGAAAACGAGCTGAAATGTGGACTCATCTGAGCACTGCACACGGTTTCACAGTCTTTTGGTCCATCTGAGATGAGCTCGGGCACAGAGAACTTCTCGGCATTTCTACATAGAGTTGATGTATGGATTCCTCCTTGCTTAATACAGTTTCAAGTTACATTTCTGGATGCAGTGACAAACTGCGTTAAGTGACAATGGTTTTCCGAAATATTCCGTAGCCCAGGTGGCTGTAATTGCACAATAGCATGACGGTTTCTTTGGCAGTGCCGCCTGAGGTCTCGAAGATCACGCGCATTCAACAGTGGTTTCAGATCTTGCCCTTTACGCACTGAGATTTCTCTGAATTCCCTGAAACATTTCACAATATTATTTACTGTAGAGGTTGAAAGACATAAATTCCCTGCAATCGTGCGTTGGGAAATGTTCCTTTTGAACTGACTTAACAATTGTCTCACGAACTTTGGCACAAAGGGGTGAGCCACGACCCATCCCTGCTTGCAAAGACTCAGGCATTGATGGAAGCTACTTTTATACCCAGTCATGATACCTCATCTGCTATCAATGAGCCTGCTTAATGTGGAGTCTTCCAAACCGGTGTTACTTAAATATTCTGTTCACTTTTCAATCTTAGTCTAACTCTGTCTCAACTTTTGTTGAGTGTGTTTCAGCCATCAAATTCTAAATTTGTGTATAGTTACAAAATACAGATAAGTTGGTCAGTAAAACTATTGAAAATATTTTCTTTCAACTTTTGTCAGTTAAATAAAGGTTCACGTGAATTAACATATCACAGATTTTTGTTGTTATTGCATTTTGGAAAATATCCCAACTTTTCTGGAAACGGGTTTGGTATATGGCGGACTGTCTCCCTATAAAATTCTCGAACTCCTATATGACGATCTGTGGGCTCAGAGTTACTCCAAGCAAGTGATTCTTCCTTACAGAAACAGAAACTGTACACACCTCTTGCAAACAGAGTTGTGAGGACCATGGGCTGTCCCCTGATTTTCCATAACTGGCAGGAGAACCGCACTCTATTTACTGGTACTGCTGCTCACCCAATAATAAAAGAAGGCTGGACATTGGCATATAAACAACAACAAAAAAAAAAAAACTATAACACACACAGACCCTTAGGCCCACAAAGCTGTAACGAACAAAAATTACCTAGGGTTACCCATAACATTCTAGTATTCGTATTTCCATGTACCTATCCAGGAGTCTCTTAAAAGACCCTCTCTTTCCCAACTCAAGCAGAGCCGCCGGCAGCCCATTCCACGCACTCACTACTCACTGCGTAAAATAATTATCCCTGACATGTTCTCTGTATATTCTGCCAACCAACTTAAAATTATGGCCTCACGTGCTGGCCATTTCAGTCCTGGGGAAAAAAGTATCTGACTGCCCACATAATGAATCCGTCTCATCATCTTGTATATCCTATCTGATCAACTCTCATCCCCCGTCGCTCCAGTGAGAAAAGGCCGAGTTAACTCAATCTATTCTCATAAGACATGCTCCCCAATTCAGGAAACATATTTGTAAGTCTCTTCTACACTCTTTCTATGGTTTCCACATCCTTCTTGTAGTGAGGCGACAAGAATTGAGCACAGTACTCCAAGTGGGATCTGCAACATTACCTCTCGGCATTTAAACTCATTCCCACAATTGATGAAGGCCATTGTACCGTATGCCTTCTGAACCAGTGAGTCAAGCTATGCAGCAGCTTTGAGTGTACTACAGACTTGGACCCTAAGATTCCTCTGATACTCCACACTGTCAGGAGTAAGCGTTTCAGAACTGGTCCCTGAGACACAGCAGTGGTCACCGACCTACATGCGTGATATCACCTGTATATAACCACGCTTTTCCTTCTGTGGGCAAATCACTTCTTGATCACCAAGCAATATCCCCTTGGATGGTATGCCTCTTTACTTTCTCAATGAGGCTGGTTTGGGGTACGTTATGAAATGTCTTGCTAAAATCCATATGCACGACATCTACGGCTCTACTTCCATCAATGTGTTTCGTCACATCCTCAAAAATTTCAATCTGGCTCGTAAAGCATGACCTGCCATTAACAAAGCCATGCGGACTATTTCTAATCATATTATGTCTCTTCAAATGCTCATAAATTCTGCCTCTCAGGATTTTCTCCATCAACTTACCAAACACTCAAGTAGGACTATAATTCCCTGGGCTACCTCTACTCACTTTCTTGAATAAGTGAACAACATCCGCGACCCACTAATCCCCCAGAGCCTCTCCCGTCTTCATTGACGACGCAAAGATCGGCATAGGCCTAGCAATCTCCTCTCTCGCTTCCTACAGTAAAATGGGATACATCCCGTCTCGTCCCGGTACTTTATCCAACTTGCATTCCAAAAGCACAAGCACATACCCTTCCTTAAGTTATCCCTGCAAAAGCAAAGTTCTTTTTCCGTAGTGAATACTGAAGCAAAGTATTCATCAAACAGAAGAAAACAAGAACTTAATTAAGTTTGAATTGTTGTTCTTTGTCCTTTCCCTGATGTCTGATATATACACACTCCACCACTTAACCCAGCAACCGCACATTCACCTCCAAATTGTTATGATGAAAATGGTTGCCTTGATACTGCGGGTCTTTCATATTTAAACAAGTGTTTCCGTACGAGCAAGCTTCCAAGCTTTTCAGATTCCCATCTCGGCTGCATATTGTCTCTTCGTCGCCAATGTACATCGCATTGGAAGCTCGTTTTTCAAACTCCACCGCAAGAATTTTGGAAAATTTTCTTATAAGTATCTGGTTCTGTAATCCGACACGAAAATGGGAAGAACGATTAACTCTGCGAAAGGTGTGTGTGTGTGTGTGTGTTTGTGTGTGTGTGTGTGTGTGTGTGTGTGTGTGTGTGTGTGTGTGTGTGTGTGTGTGTGTGTGTGTGTGTGTGTGTCAGTGGGGTGGTGGTGGGTGGGGTTGCGTGGTGTGGTGGGGATGATGCTAAACTTTCACTAGGCTGAGTGTCAGGATGAGCGAGTGGGTATATCATTAAAATAAATATTTCTGAAAAATTACAAAATCATCAAAAGGAGAGGAGGGATGCTAAGAGCACAAAATAATGGAACTATCATACATTTCAGGCAAAAAAAAAAGAATCGATGTGAATATTGGAGAAGCATCGAGAGATAAAACATCATTTCGATTTAAAGTTTTAGTCTTTTCAGATGGAAATAACCTGACCGGTTGGTTGTGACAATGAACAGTTTTGATCAATAAAACAGACAAGAAAATAAAATTGATTTGTTCTGTTTGGTGAAAGTGGGAGTAGGGACAGGATCGCTGTCCAAATTGCCAAACTGGTCTACTGCATGATATTGGGAAAGAGGGAGATATTTAATGCGGTCTCAGATAAAGCCCACCATATCTGAAACCTTACTTGCAATGATCTGACTAACTTACTCCTGGGCGTTTAGCTTCTATGACAGATTTTTTTTTTAGTTTGTAGATACCGCGTCGTTGCATAATTTGCCTTTTCAGATTATCTCAGCTCATTGCTTCCTCAGAAGACAAATGCATCAACTCCATTAGTAGACAAGTATTTTCCCATTGGTGCGTTTGAACAAACTGCAATTTACACGTTAACTGTGGGAAAAAATTATTGGATGCTGAGAGAGAAGTAATGAATACTCAAAATATTCTCGAAGAATTTGCTTTCAGATCAATTATTCAGTTATTGCTGTGCCTACTCGTTGAACATACTGGTCCGACCGATCTAAATGACGACTGAGAGATTACCGTTGACTATCTTGCCACTGATGGTGATGAAAATCTGGAACTGAGAGTTCATTAAAAATATGTTAACATATTATATAATATATTGATATGTTCGTTATCATTAACGCCCAATACCGCGTAGTTTACAACAATCTTACTGAAAATTGAGGGAAATGTAAGGTAAAACTGTAAAAAAAATGTCCAGCTTCCACTTCCGACTTTGTGATAAATCAGTGTTGATATAATAAATAAAAACTGAGAGTAACATTTCTGTCGTCCTGCGATTTTCTCGATGAAATCAATGTTTCATTTGCTTCAAAATTGGACCGTACTGGTTGAATAGATTAGGAATCGGCCGATTTGTTTGCCGGAAATGACGACTAAAATGCTCTGTTGAAATTTGTTATTGAATTTGCAGTTTCTGTTTCCCTTCTGCAAGCAATTTTTCATATCTACCAATCGCAGTATAAGTGTTTCTATTAATTACATGGAGTTTCCACTGAGCTTGTGTCAAATACTTCACTGTAAAATTTCGGCAAAAGTTAGATTGATTGTCTTGGCTCAAGAATTCTCGCTTTAGAAAACAGGCGGCTGGTTTCATCTTATATACTAAACAAATTATTAACCAATGTTGGAGAGTTGTCCCCGTCGGAAAACAGACATTCCGATTTAACAGTATGTAATTCAATGAATGCAAGCAGCAACCAAAGTTACAGCTGCTGCACGTACTCATTCCTAACTCTTTTCTATTGTATTTAGTCTCAGCTTTCTCAACTCATTTTTCTATTTTACACTATTGAAATTATTCTGTAATGCTTTGTGTTTGATTAGCATCTTCAATTAAAATATATTTTGTATTTTTCTGCGGCTGGAGAAAAGTACCAAGCAATTTTCTTGCAGTGCGTGTTTCCGTGTTCCGTTGCAAATATGAGAGAATTTGTCGTTCTTAATTTTTTGAATTCGGCATTCTTTTTCTCTCCCAGTTAAAACTTATAATGCGCATTTTAGTAGGAAGATTTTTTCTTTATCTCATTTTACGTTATGTAAACTGTTTAATGTGTTACTGCCGTATAACAGACAAAAAAATAAAAAACCTTGGAAAACATCAAGATGTAGTGAAGTACAAAATAAATTAACATTAAAGCAGAGTACACAGCATTCGTGCAAAGCTCAACGAAGTAAAATGTCTCTATTTCTTTTGATGCAGATACGTCCTAATCTGCTGCGTGTTCTTGACTTTTATCTCGTTTGCTGAAACTTGTTTGCTATTTATATAAAAATCAATGTAAGTCATATATCAGGCTTTATTCACAGATGTTTTAAGGTCAAGGAAATGGTGGAGAGCATGCAAAAAAATTAAAAGATTTGAACTTATATGTTTCCCTCAGTACTTGGTCCTTGGGGTCCTAATTGACATCTGCTACTACATACTTTATTTCTGGATACATCATATATTTCAGATCATAATAACAAGGATGTTCGTTCTTGAATCTGTGTGAAAATTGCATTCCAATTCAACGAATACAAATGTGTTAAGTATTTCTGATTAAGGTAATATCTATGCGAATTGAACATTAGTAGATTTTGCATAAAGTTCGATATTCATTAACATTTAAATATGCTCTTTGCGCGGCCCTTTACATGAATGCAAATTATTTCGTATTATTTCTAGATGGAAATGAATTGATTTTTCTCTCTGAAAATAGAGCTACATAGTCACACACAGACAAACGGTCAATTGCTCCTTCCGGCCTTGGAGTCTGTGCCGAGCTGCAAACACCAACTTGCAACTGAATACTATTTTAAATGTTCCTTGTTTTTAAATCTCCACGAATAGATACTCCGATCACAAACATACCGAATGGCATAGTGCCTCCCGACTGCCAAAGAGCGGGATATCTGTGATTCTGTCCTCAGCATTCTTAAGAGAGAGGCTGATAGTGATAGCTCATATACATACTAATGACATAGGTAGGACAGGTTGCGAGATTTCACATAGGGATTTCAGTGAGTTTGGTGCTCGGATAATGGTACAGGACATCTTGCTTTGAGATCTCAGGTTTGCTATCCATACTACGTGTAGGTGAAGCCAGAACTGGGAATATTAACAATTTATGACGTGGCTAATGAGTTCGTGTGGGAAGGAGGTCATAGAGTCGTTGGATATTGAGATCTCTTCTGGAGAAGATGGGATGTATACAGAAGGGCTGGTTTGTGTTGAACGGCGGGTGTTTAATAACCTAGCGGGAACGATTGTCAATGACACATGGCGGGTCTTAATCTAGAATTGCATTGGGGTATCAACCTGAGTATTAGAACAGTTTGTGATGTGGTGGTAGATGTTTGAATGACCTCAGACAAAATTAGGGATCAAAAAGTTGAACGTGGTGTCTGTAGTGTCCTGAACCACGTGCATTTCAATTCAATGAAATTCATAGGAAAATCCGATGATAGTGCTGTTGACGGTTTACAATTAGAGGCAATGTGTACTGAGAAGGGGCTGTTGATAGGGCAAAATTGCAGTCAACAGAATGAGTTGGAACGTAAAAGCCGGATAAATTCGGATAGAGTAAATACATCATTGAAGGTGTCATACTTGAATGCGGTGAGCATGTGGAATAATGTAAATGGTCTTGCAGCACGATTTCAGATTGGCAATTCTGATATTGTAGGAATCACAGAAAAAATGGATGAATGAAGATTATAGCTTGGAGTTAAATGTCGAAGGTTACATATTGTATCGAATGGCCAGGCAGGAAGGCAGAGTCGGCAACTTGGCTCTGATGATATTAGACATTATAAAGAAATGAAATCGGATCCGAAAATGTTAACTTATTTTTGATAGAGCTAAAGAACTGGAAGGGGAGAATGACCCTGATGGGAGTTGCATTGAGATTTTCAAACCGTTGTAAGGATGTAACCTACAATTTTCAAGAGAATGTAGCACATACACCACAAAAGGGTAATGTTACAATAGCCATGGGTGATTTCAATATGAAGGTAGACTGGGAAAATTGTGCTTGTGCTGGAATCCAGTAGGGGAGATTTATCGAGTTCCTACGAGAGAGCTTTTCAGAGAAGGTCATAGTTGAGCTCACTTACTGATCAGCTATTCAGGGATGTGTTCTGTGTCATGAACTGGAGTTTATCGGAGAGAATGAAGAAAAAGAATCATCAGTGGAGAAGTGATCATATTACAATCGAATTAATCTAAAATTTGAGAAGGAGTTATGATCTGAAATTGTAAATTATGAGTTATGAATTGTGAAGGCATTAGTAATGATCTTTCAAATGATCACCAGATTATGGCCAGTTTCCGGTACTTTGCAAAATTCATTCCACGCTGCAAAAGAGGGAGAGAATCAGAAGAAAGGAAACTATGGCCTCAGTGGTTGGGAAGATGTTCGTGTAGATTATTAAGGCTGACATATCAGGATAACTGAAAGTTCATAATAAAATAGGCGGCAGTCAGCATAGTTATTCAAGAGAAAATCTTGACGACAAATCTATTTGAACTCTCTGGGAAATAACCAGCAGGATAAATGAAGGAGCAACCGTTAATGTTGTGTAACTGGATTTTTAAAAGGTCTTTGGAAAAGTGTCACACATGAGGCTGCATAACAATTTTGGAGCCCATTGATCTACAGGAAACAATTTAGCATGGAGAAAGCAATGGCTTATCGGTCGGAGGCAAAGTGTAGGAATAACGGCAACATTTTATAGATAACAGCCGCTGACTTTCGTATTACACGATTGTGTTGGGACCGTTTCTTTTTGCGTTTAATGCCGATGATTTGGATGACGGTGTTGATAGTTTTATTGCAGTTTGCTGATGATATGAATATAATTGTTGGGGCAGATAGTTTAGAGGAAGTAGAGAGGCTACAGAAGGTCTTGAGAAGAATGGAAAATAAATGGCATGTGGAATCACGCATCGGGAAGTGTATGCTTCGTGAAATTTGCTAGCAAAAATGAAAACAAGCTCACTAGTGTGTAAATGAGAAAAAAAATGTGATAAAATAACCAAGGCACAAAGGGGGAATTTGTAGGCCTAGTATGTGGTGTGGAAAGCAACTGAGATATTAGCATTAATTTCACGATGAGTACAATATAAAAGAAACATACAGCCTCAGAATATAGGGGCGTCCTTTTAAATAGCATTTGAAGGGTAAGTTATTTTGCCAGTGAATAGGAAGAATTTATAAATCCTAGATGTGGCCCTTACTTGGAGTATTGTGACCATTTTTGAGCCCCTAATCTTCGAAAGAATGTACTGAAGTTAAAAGGGTTCAAAGGAGATTCAAAAAATATTCACTAAAATAAAGAGGTTCTGACCTAATTGAAAACAAAATCAGGTACAGAAAGGTCCTGATAGAGTGGATGAGCAGAGAATGTTTCCATTCGTCGGAAATTCGAAGACCAGACGATACAGCCTTCGATTATAGGGGCATCCTTTTAAAATGCATTTGAAGAGTAAATTATATTCTGCCAGTGAATGGGGAACCGATGGAATTATTTGCCACATACAACTGTCGAAGCAATGTCGTTACGTATTTTAAAGTCAGAGCTTGTTGCATATACTTCATTGGTCAGTGCATGAAGATATATAGGGAAATGCCAAGAGACTGTGGTTACCAGGAATTTGATGAAATGGAGGAACAAACTCGATGGGCCGAATATCCTAATTCTGCTTCTATGTCTTATGGGCTTGTGGACATACACCAGGATTATTTTAAAGTTCCCAGTTAAAAAAAAAAACAATAAACTCTATCTCAGGAGAGGGGAAAGCCCGAGTTTCAGTTGGAGTACGTGCTACTCCGGAAATTGAGTCTGGAACTGAACGCCGATCACCTGTGTCTCTATTATTGCAACGTACTAGAATGTTTCCTTAAAAACTAAATGCATCGTGTTGCAACTGTGTAGCTGTAGAGATGCATACTTGTGTCTACCCGAAGGTGCTATCTGCGAGATCTGCGGTGCATGTTTCCCTGTGAGCTCGCCTGCTTCTCCCGGTACTCTGATACCTTCCCACATACGAAGTCTTGCTGGTTGGTAATTTAATTCAATGCCATAAACAATTGCTTGGAGGAACGCTAATGATGAGGCACAGGGCAGTTCATGGGATTGTGTGACATGTAATAAGTGCAGGATGAAGGAAAACAATGAGCAGTATAACTAAACTGATTTTTCTTCGGAGAAGTCCGTCAATTAGAGAGTTTGTTAGTTTTTTTTTATCATCCGCTGAGTAAAGAATGAAAAACAGTTCTCCTCAATGCACAACGAAGAGGTTAAAAAAAAAAGCAAATTGTTAATGTTTCAACTCTTACGAAAAATAAAGACATGATTATCTTTACTTATTTGTCACATGTAGTCCGAAACATACATTGACATATGTAGCTTGGGTCAAATCCAATCAGGGAGTCTTGCGCTGGTCTGCACAAAAATATCGCTACGCTCATGGCAGCAACTTTGCATGCCAACAACTCACCAATCAAAAGCATAAGTCTTTTGAATGTGGCAGGAAAGCGGAGAAAGCCAACATAACGTGAAAACTCATTTTAGGAGGGAAGTGTTCCCAAACTGGCGTTCTACATCTGTCAGCTGTTGATGAATTTTTAAAAAAATCATCGATTTTTATCCATTTCTGAGACTGGGTTAATGTATTTGTATTACTACTTATGAGGCATAACCCTAACACCCTGAGTGTCAACATCGCCTTATTGACAATATGAGGATATTGGATCCTCGACTTCCTACATCTCGACATGCACAGAGTATTTTGTGTGCGTGAACTGATTATGGAGTTCATGAAAGATAAGATGAAGGAACACATAACAATCTTCATAGAGGGATCCTAAGTGGAGAGAATGAGCAGTTTCAAGTTCCTCGGTGTCAAGATCTCTGAGGACTTAACCTGGTCGCAGCATATGGATGCAGTGATAAAGAAAGCAGGACAGCGTCCATACATCTTTCCGAGTTTGAACAGATTTGGTATCTGAACGAAAACACTCCTACACTTCTATAGATGTATTGTGGAGAGCATTCTGAGAGGCTGCGTCGCCTTCTGGTATGGGACGCGGAGGGGGTGGGAAGGGGTTAGTGCAGAGGATCGGAAGGAGCTGCAGAGGATTGCAAATTTAGTCGGCTTCAACTCTGGTACCAGCCTACGAAATACCCTGAAAAACTTCCGGAAATGCAGTTTCCATTATTAAGGACATCCAACACAAAGGGCATGCCCTTTTTTCACCGTTGCCATCAGATACAAGGCACATCCCCAGATATTCAGGAACAGCGTCTTCTCCTCTGCTATCCGACTCCGTAAGGGAAATTGACTCAACACCTCACTTTTGAAATATATATATATATATATATATTTCTGGGTTTTCCAGAGATTGTTAATCTATTCAATATACGCATAGTGCAATTGATTTATTATTATTAATAATATTATCATTATGTTATTTATTTTCCTTCTATATTGAGAATTGCATTGAACTGCTGCTGCTAATTTAACAAATTTCACGACATATGCCGGTGAAAATAAACCTGATTCTGATTCTTATATAAATTGAATAGTTTTGCTGAACTGGACCAGTGGAAATGGCGTCAAAACCGTTCATAAATTATAAAGTGTCCTTGAATTTCTGAATATAACCATGCATTTTTCACTTGTTAAAAAGCGATTGCATGAACATACCAATGCGTCAGACAGATCCTGTCACTGGACCAGAGCTGTTCGGTGCAGTCCGACAGGTAATACGTCGTATTCCGTTTTTGATGCCTAACCTGGTGTATCAACGAACGTCTTTATAAACATTAGAGTCTTATTCTAACAATATCCACAATCGAATATGAAGAGAGAAATGAACTTTGTCGTGCCTAAATGGAGAGAATGCAGAGTAGATATATTTTTGGGAAGAATAACCCCATTAGTCTTCATACAATTTGTCTTTTATTTGGCAGAAGGCTTAAGCCACGAGGGTGTTCGCAAATTTAGTGGACGTAATCACAACCCGTCATTGTAATATCCGGAAATACATGAGCTACAGTGAGTGTTGTGATTGCATGGATGAATTTGCCAAAAGGAAAATATCGTGTTGTTTTACTTTTGAATCTAAATTTATTTTGAAAATCGCAGCAGCGTCTTCAGAGCCACAAAGTCAAGCAATGCAGCGGAACAAAGAGCTCTGAGGGCGGTACTGAGCGTGGGAGTGTGGCGGATGTGGGGTTAGTGGAGAAGGTGGTGGATGCGTGTGTATTTAACATTGATCGCAAATTAATTTCACGTTCCCCTTACCATGACCCCCTAATCCATAAGGGTACCACCCCTGTAACTCCAAAGAAAAATCTAATTGTACATTTCTCATTTCAGGCCGTCCAGAGGATTCTCAGTCCGAGCAGTCAGGTAAGCTCGTTTAATTTTCACTGAGTGATGGTCTTGGCTGTTGAAACTAATTGTGACGGAGTATCTGGATGAGAGGTGTCTGCTCTACTCATGGAACGACGACAAGCATCGAACGTCTTACACGTGGAGTCAGTTCCACTCTTTCTCTAGGAAATTTCCACCCTTCATTAATGTTTGTGTTCTAATACACGACTGATCAGGAATATGTACAGTGGACGCACGGAAAGAACAGTCCGTTAGCATCTCTCCGAAGAGTACAAACTAGTCAATGTCCCTTAAAAGTTCTGAAAGTGTGCTGCCGGGCACTTAGACTTTGTTGCTTGGGAGCTGTATTTTGTTGTTTTTTTTTACATTTAAACATTTAAAATGGTGTACAGTTTTAAGCGTTTCTAAAATTTTCTTCTTAGAGCATTGATATGTCGGCAAAGCTGCATAATCAGCTAGAGTGACATTGGAAGGATCTCGGCCCGAAACGTCGACATTGCTTCTCCTATAGATGCTGCCTGGCCTGCTGTGTTCCACCAGCATTTTGTGTGTGTTGTAGAGTGAACATTGAAACAGATCATCTTGTTTTCCTGGGAGACAGACATTTCTTCCCGTAGAATGACCGGTTGACTCTCGGTTCTCCAGATATTACGTTAAGCTGCTTATTCGGGTTGGCCATAGCCTGAACTACCTAATTGTCTGCACGTTGTTCTTGAAGATTTTTAATCCTTTAGGAGGCTTAAAGCATCGCTGACATACAATATCTTAATATCTGTTATTTTTCAGAAAGCCCAAAGTTAAGATTGGTGAATGGTGGCAGTCGATGCGTCCGGAGAGTAGTGATTCTGTACAAGGGAAACTGGTGGACTGTGAGACATAATCAGTGGAACAAGCGGGCCACGGCTGTGGCGTGTCGGGAGCCGGACTGCGGTGCCGCGCAAAAAAATCCCTGGGCAATGCTCACTTTGGGCGAGGACCCGGACCCGTTTTGTATCATAGTGTTAATTGCGGCGGGAGCGAGGCCATTGTGCGGGAGTGTAGAAACTATGCATGGTTTGACTCTGGTTATTCACATTCTTCCGATGTCGGCGGTATTTGCAAAGGTAAATATCAGGCTTTTGTATCTGTGGTCCTGCCATTTTGATGTCGTCAAAGATGACTCCGGTAGCAAATAAACGGGACGGACCACTCTTCGCTTGTGATGTCGAAATAAATACAATATATGTCGAGAATTTTCCAGTCATGTTGAAATTGCATTTCTTGTTATCGGACTGCTACTGTGATGTTAATTATATACCAGCAACAACTGCATATGTCATCCAATGTCAGCACAACTACTCGAAAGAGTCGAGTAACATTTGTGGCGTGAGAGAAACGTCGAAAATTCCCTTCTCTCACAGATGATGATTGTCGCGCTGAGTTCCTCCATAGTATGTTTTTATATTTCCAGCATCCGGCTTTTGCATCCGTTGATTAATAGCGCAATATGTCACGGAAACAGCCTTGTCCTATCGCGTTCCAAACACTCTATACAAGTACCTCAGTAAATGTTCACTTTCCGGTCTTTTGAATTATTTAGTCCATCTCGTTCAACCTGTGTTTTCAGTTTTTACTGCTCTTTCTCTTAATGCTGAGAATTTCTCTTCCCTGACAGATGATGCTCATGCCAACGAAATGATCCCGGTTCCGGCATTTCCAGCTGTTGATCAGTAGTGTGATACAGCACGGAAACAGTTCTCCCTCCTCCCCCAAATGACAGGGGACAGTAATCGCCCATGACAACCAACATGACAATCTTCGTTCGTTTGACCACATGAGTTCCAATATCATCAAAATAATTCCTATCATTTATCTGTCTAATTAACTTCCAAATATTGTCACTTTACCTGCCACAACCACTCCCTCGTGCATCTACTCGTCTACAGACCGTCACTTAGACGAAGAGTTTGCCCTTCAAGTCCGAGTGAAACATTTGCTCTTTCCGCTAATCCTATGGTTTCAGGTGTTAATAAAGTATTTCTGAAAGTAAAGGACGCTTGTATTCACCTTATTTCTGCCACTCATCCTTTACGAACTACGCATTTCCAATGGCAGCAAGCTAGATTTACAGCTCAACAGCTGCCATACCTCAGTTGGATGCTGAGTTCAGTAGAACAGTGGTATAGCTGAGAATTCTTCGCCCTTGACAGGGAAAGTTCTTCTCGTTATTTCCATGGCACAGCTCAAGCATGTGTGAGGTTATTTCCGGGACTTCAGACATGTCAGTGTCTGTGTTTGTTTTCAAAAGAAGTTAATGAGTTAATTACCTTCTCTTGAAGAATGGTCTCGGCCCGAAACGTCGACAGTCCTTCTCCTGTAGATGCTGCCTGGCCTGCTGCTTTCTACCAGCATTTTGTTTGAATTTCCAGTATCTGCAGATTTTCTAGTATTTGCTCGTTAATGCATTCATTTCAGCGTTGCTCAAACACCTATTAATGTAATTGTTGATATCATTGATGTTGCAGTGCAACCTTAGTCTGACCGTATCATTGCCTTCTCACAAACTGCGCAAAGGGCTGGAATTAGAATTAATTATATTTGTTCACATCCGGAAGAAGGAAAAGAGGAAAAACACATGCAGGTTAGATTATTGGTCATTCTCCTTTGTGGGGTAAATATGTCTCAGTAATTCATTTGAGCGTTTGAAGAGTAGCTGAGAATATTAATGAGGACACATAAGTGTCCTCTCATGCTAAACTCTCAGAAAGTTAGGGCGCCTCGTTTCCATGCCGAGCAGGCTAATTAGCTACATAATGACATAATGTACTGCACGACAAAGGAGACCGATGGAGGAATTATTTTCTTGTGAGCTAACTTGAACAGCGATGTGCCACATACATTATTGTTGAAAATTTTGTTTTGCCTCACACACACACACACACACACACACACACACACACACACACACGCGCGCGCGCGCGCACGCACACACACACACACACACACACAGAGTTCTCCGTTTACTGTTTAGTGAAAGATCAATTATTTGGCCATAATTAATGAGGAATCAGAGTGAAAGATCTCCTTATGGAGCCTTGATAGCCCGATGTGAATTTGCATTATTTGCAACAAAAGCCGAACATAGAGTACGCACCGTCGATGAAAAGATTGCTTGTTTCTAAATTTAGAATATTCTTGATCCATTCTTATTACCGGCTGTTTAGTTCGCACATACGATTAGCCTGTGACATGTGTGGGCAAACTGTTCTCTAACAATCAATTCACCATAAATGAATAAATGCGGTACATTCTTGTGGTGGGAAGCCAGGATATCCCTCTGAGAACAGATTGTAACACAACGATATCAGACCTGATATATGCAGAACTTAATATGATTTGACTGTACATTGTTATAATTTTCTTTGCCATGTTTGCTGTTAACATCTTTATCAGGTCACAGAACTACAAGATTGGTGTCCGGAGGTGACGAATGTTCGGGAGGACTTGAAGTGCAGTCTGGTGAATCCTGAGGAACGGTCTGTGACCTGCACTGGAATATGAATAATGACAAGGTGGTGTGCAATCAACTTCAATGCGGAGTCGCTGTTTTTGTGCTGAGGAAGCTTATTTTGGAGAGGGAGAAGAGCCTGTGTGGGACAAAATCTTTGATTGCCAAGGTAATGAGTCGAGCCTGTGCGACTGCCCATATTATTGAAGGACTCATCTTTGCAATCACAAGAATGTTGTCAGTCTGACCTGTTCTTGTGAATATTGTGTTTCAGAAACAAACAATATTAAGCTTTGATTGTATTTTGAAGGCAGAGTTCACTTATCAATAGTTCATAACAACGTCTCATAAATAGCATTAGTGCAGAATCATTCGATATTATTTTGACGTGAAATTCATCGCCATTAAAGGGGGGGGGGATGAATTAAGTATTTATCATAAGGCAACATTAATGTTTGAATTCAATGTGGGGTTCTAAAAGATGAAATTACGAAACATGTAATTGGAAATTTTAGAAGGATGAACAAAAAATCTCCTATCAAAACTTGACCTATAGGCTGATAAATTACGATGGCATTGACCAATGAGTTAGTATAATGACAAAGTACTTCACCGATTTCATTAATGACGAGTGATGTAGATGCACAAAAAAACAATATTGGACTACCGACGAGGGAGATTGTCCATCAGATCCAATGGACCGTCCAGATGGCGGAACAGACAGTACGACAGTCGTTATAACTTTTAGAATTGAATGCAAATAAAATACATGAAGATAAGTACTCAGAAGTATTGTGTGACTTTATAGGTTTGTAGAGACGTTGGTTGTTCAGGCAGCACTCTGAAATTGATCGGAAAGTACATGGCGATATTTTTCAGAAAACTTTATTCAAGTGAAATCAAAAGCCATATCATAATATAACATAAACATAAAAATCTACAGCAATTCGAACCACAATGTTATGCCGAGCATGTAGCAGACTCTAGAAACTGTCTAGAATGTTCCTAATGCATAGCCTTCTTTTTTTCTGAGCTCTATGTAGCCACCTGAGAATCTCTTAAAAGACCATATTCTAACCGCTTCTACCTCCATTGCAGACACTGCATTCCATTTCATCCGACAGGCTCTGTATGAAAATACTCCAGTACTACTTCCAAGCACGTTAAAACTATGTCCCTTAATGCTACCCATTTCAGCCCTGGGGGAAAAAGCCTGGGTATCCACGCGATCCTTGCCTATCATCGTCTTATACACCTCTGGTAGATCATCTCTTATCTTCGGTCGCTCCAAGGAGAAACTAGTAAGTTCAATCAACCTATTCTCATAAGGCATGTTCTTCAATCTAGGCAGCATCCCTGTAAATCTCCTCTGCACTATCTCTATTGTAGCCACATCCTCACTGCAGTAATATAGTCGTTAAAAGATGCTGAGAGGCATTGATCGTATGGATAGTTAGAGGCTTTTTTCCGGAGCGTAAATGGCTAACACAAGAGGGCACAGATTTAAGGTGCTTAGAAGCAGTACAGAGGAGATGTCAAAGTTTTTTTTCTTTTACGCAGAGAGTTGTAGGTGCATGAAATGGGCTGACAGCGATAGTGCTGAAGGCGGAAGCGATAGGGACTTTTAAGAGACTCCTGGATAGCTACATGGAGCTCATAAAAATAGCGGGCTATGTTTACCTTTGGTAATTTCTGAAGTAAGGACATGTTCGGCACAACTTAGTGCGCCTAAGAGCTTGTGATATCCTATATGCTTTCTATGTTCTATGTTCAATGAAGTGACCTGAACTGAACACAGTACTCCAAGTGGGGTCTAACTGTTTTGTATTGCTTCAGCATTATCTCACGGCTATTGAATTCAAATTAGAATGAAAGAAAACAATAACATAGTTCAAAAATAAATAAATATACTAAATTCTAATAAAATGCTGACAACGGACATGAAGTACGCTAAAGTCCAAAGAAGATATCATCTGCAGATTCTGGAAATCAAGCGAATGCACAATAAAATACACATAAGGTCATGGCCGGAAGCGTCGCATGTTTACTCTTTTCTTCCATAGATGCTGCCTGGACGGTAGAGTTCCACCAGCGATTTGTGTTACTCTTTTGAGACAAAGCCATTTAACAACCAGACCTTTGCCTTTCATCACAACTGCGACATTAGAATAAAAATAATTAATTTTAGTTAATAGTTAATATCCAGATATTTGGAGAATGTTGAAGAGATTACCCCTTTCTTAGGAAACGAACCGCGCAAGATTGGTTATCCAGAACTGTGTCAAATATTGAAGACATTTTTTTATGTCATGTCATTTCCAATACTGAAGAATGCATTTAGGTGGAAACTCTCTGTACCACTACCATCCGAGTTTCCCGCTGAAGAAGCGAGCAGAATACATGTCCGCATTGATCATGCATATAGGCAAAAAAAAAGAGAAGCCTGTCGAACACAAGATAACTTATGAATTCCTTGCAAATTAGGATTAGGGCGTGGAATATTGATGGCGTCTTGGTGAAACCATAAGTCAAGACCGGTAGATATAGGAGAATAAATGGCCATTTGGTCCATCAAATTGCTTTCTAATTTCATCATGTCTGATCCATTTCCCTTTTAGCCCTGACCCCCCTGCTTTCTCCCCTTATCCCTTCATGCTTTGACTAGTGAATACTGTGTCAAGCTCTACCTTAATTATACCCTACGAGATGTACTTCTCAGCATCCTGCAGCACCGAAGGCACTCACTAGCTAAAGAAATTCTCCAGCCCTGACCCCCTGCTTTCTCTGCTTATCATTTCATGCTTTGACAAGTGAAGAATTTGTCAAGCTCTACCTTAATTATACCCTACTTGTTGAACTCCACAGCTTCCTGCAGCTCACTAGCAAAATACGTTCTCTCTCATATACGTTCTAAGAGGAGAACGCTCTGTTCCAAGTCATTGTCCTCTGGTCTTAGACTATCACACTTCTCTACGTGGACGCTATCGAGAACGTTCAATATCTGTTTCATTTGGGTCAACTCTTATTATTCAGAATTGCAGTGATCACAGCCCAGAACCACCAAAAGCTCTTCATATGATAAGCCTTTAAAACTTGTAATAATTTTCCCAGAACTGGTCATTCAGCCTCAGAGCTACAGTTGGAAATCTTACTGGAAGATATTTTCATAGCCAGGGTCTGGCCATTAACAGGCGGCAGACCAGAACTTTGGCAGTCAGCGTTGCCACTGCTACACGGGTGTGTTTAAACTAAGTAGTGGGGGGAGAGCGGGAGGAGACGAATTGATTTATACGGATGGAGAAAAGGGAAGGAGAGAAAAAGAAAAGTTAAGGAAGACAACAGAATTAACGGGGCAGAAAGCTCAGGAAGGAATCGGAGAGTATGGACAAGTGCAATAGGACGCGACGTGAAAGGTGAGGTAAGTAATGGATTAAAAGTATTATATATGAATGCAAGAAGCATAAGAAAAAAAAAACGGATGAGCTTGTGACTTAATTGGAACTTGGCAAGTATGATTTTGTAGGAATAACAGAGACATGGCTGCAGGAGGACCAAGGCTGGGAAAAGAATATTCAGGTGTATACGTCCTATCGAATGGACAGACAGGTAGGCAGAGTGGGTGGGGAGGCTCTCTTGGTGAGGAATGAATTTCGGAGCTTTGCGAGGGGTGACATAGAATCAGGAGGTGTAGAGTCAGTATAAATAGAACTCAGAAATTGTAAGGGCAAAAAGACCCTAATTGGAGTTATGTACAAACCCCCACGCAGTAGGCTGGATATAGGGTGCAAGCTGAATCAAGAGTTAAAATTGGCATGTCGCAAAGGTAATGCTGCGGTTGTTATGCGGGATTTCAACATGCAGGTAAACTGGGAATATCAGGTTGGTACGAGAACCGAAGAAAGGCAGTTTGGGGAGTGCCTCCAGGATTCATTCTTAGAGAAGCTTGTACTGGAGCCGACCAGAGAGAAGGCAAATCTTGATTTAGTGTTGTTTAATGAACCGGATTTGATAAGAGAACCCAAGGTAAAGGAGCCATTAGGAGATAGTGACCATAATATGATGTTTTAATCTACAATTTGAGAGGGAGAAGTGTAAATCGACAGTGTTAGTATTACAGTTGATCAAAGGGGACTATGCAGCCAAGAGGGAGGAGCTGGCCAATGTTGACTGGAAAGATACACTAGCACGAATGGCACTCGAGCGACAACGTAGGTATTTCTTGGAATAATACAGAAGGTGCAGGATTGGTTCATTCCAAAGGGGAAGAAATATTCCAAGGGGAGGAAGGGGCGACGGTGGCTGACAAGGGAAGCCAAGAACTGTATAAAAATAAAAGGGAAGCAGTATCACATAGCAAAGATGAGCAGGAAGACAGGGGATTGAGAATTTTTTTAAAGAGCAACATAAGATAAATAAAAAGGCAATAAGGGGAGAAAAGATGAGGTAAAAAGGTAAGCTAGACAAGAATATAAAAGAGGATAGTATAAGAATCTTTATGTATGCGAAGAGAAAAAAAATAGTTAAGACCAATGTTGGGACCTTGAAGACAGAAACGGGTGAATCTATTATGGGGAAAAGGAAATGGCAGACGAGTTGAATTGGTACTTCGGATCTGTCTTCACTCGGTAAGACACAAACAATCTTCTAGATGTAATCATGGCCAGAGGACCTGGGTAACGGAGAACGTGAATGGAATTCATATTCGGTAGAAAATAGTGTTGTGTAGACTGATTTGACTGAAGGCTGAATAAATCCCTCGGGCCTGATGGTCTGCATCCCAGGGTACTTAAACAGCTGGCTCTAGAAATCGTGGATGCATTGGTAATCATTTTCCAATGTTCTATAGACTCGGAATCAGTTCCTGTAGATTAGAGGTTAGATAAAGTTATCCCACATTTTAAGAAAGGAGGGAGAGAGAACACAGGGAATTATAGAGCAGTTAGCCTGATATCAGTTGTGGGGAAGATGCTGGAGTCAATTGTAAAAGGTGAAATAGCGGCACATTTGGATAGCAGTAACAGGATCGGTCCGAGTCAGCATGAATTTACGAAGGGGAACTCATGCCTGACTTATCTTCTGGAGATTTTGGAGGATACAACTATGAAAATGGAGGAGGGACAGCCAGAAATACAGTATACCTGGACTTTCAGAAAGCCTGTGATATGGTCCCACATGGGAGATCAGTGGGCAAAATTAGAGCACATGGAATTGTGGGTAGGATACTGACACGGATAGAAAATTGGTCGGCAGACATTGACTCCCTTTCAGAATGGCAGGCAGTGACTAGCGAGGTACAGCAATGTTTGGTACTGGGACCGCAGGTGTTTAGAATATACATTAATAATTCAGATGATCGGATTAAAAGTAACATTAGCAATAATGCAGATACACAAAGCTAGATTCCTGTGTGAAATGTGAGTAGTATCTCATGATAATGCAGGGTGAATTGGCCAGATTGGCTGCGTGGGCAGGTGCAGTTTAATGTTGATAAATGCGAGGTTATCCACTTTGGTGCAAGAAGAGGAAGGGAGATTAATATGTCAATGGTGTCAAAGTAGGAAAATGGAAAAAGTACAACGAGACCTAGGGAGTGACCAAAGCTGATGGCATGTTGGCCTTCTTAACAAGTGGAGTTGCGTATAGGAGAAAATATGTCCTTCTGCAGTTATACAGGGCCCTGGTGAGCGTTATGTACAACTGGATATTGTGTGCAGTTTTAGTCTGCAAATATGACGAAGGATATTCGTTCTATTGAGTGAGTGCAGTGCAGTTTCACGAAGTTAATTCCTGGGATGACGGGACTGTTATATTTTGAAATACTGGAGCGACTGGGCTTGTTTACACAAGTATTTAGAAGGATGAGAGGGGATCTCATTGAAACAGAAAAGATTATTAAGGGATTGGACGCAATAGAGTCAGGAAGCATGTTCCCTATTTTGGGGGTGTCCAGAACCAGAGGCGACAGTGGAAGTGTAAGAGGGAGGCCATTTAGAACGGAGCTGAGGACAAACTTTTTCACCCAGTGATTTTGGATTTGGAGAACGCTCTGCCTCAGAATGCAGTGGAGGCCAATTTTCTGGATGCTTTCTAGAAAGAATTAGATAGATGTCTTAAGGATAGCAGAGTCAAAGGATAGAGTGAAAAGGCAGCAATGGGGTACAGATTGTGGATGATCAACCATGATCATAGTGAACGGCGGTGCTGACTCGAAGGACCGAATGACCTACTCTTGCACCGATTGTCTATTATCTACCAATTATTCATCAACCGAATCTGATTAGAAGTCATAATGGAGCTGTGAATGGAAAAATTTGTTTAACAGAACTGTGTAAGGTCTTTTTTTGTGATTTAACTGGAAGTGTAAATGAGGGTAGGTAATGATGTACATTAGATTTCAGCAAAACCATTGATAAGTTTCCACATGGCAGCTTGGTTTTAAAGATTCATTCGTCCATTTGTCCCTTCCCACTGATCTCCTTCCTGGTGTTTCTGCTTGCAAATGGAAGAAGTGTAGCACCTGGCTCGACATCTACCACACCAATTACAAGTCAGGGCCCCAAACAGTCCTTCAAGGTGAGGAGAAACTTCACCTGTGAGTCTGATGGTTTCAGCTACTGTATTCAGTGCTTCCGGTTGTGTCCTGCTGTTTATTAGGAAGATCCGGCGTAGATCCGGAGTCCCTTTCACCGAACATGTGCATTCCGTTCTTCAGATAAAAAAGTGAGATCTCCCATTGGCCATCCATTTCAATTCCACTTCCCATTCTCATTCTGACATGAGCCTCTTTCTGCTGCCGCGATGAAGCCACACTCTGGTTGGAGGAACTGTCCCTCTTTTGGAAGAAGACAGCGAGTCTTTTGGAAGAAGACAGGGAGGCTTTGAGAAGAAGTGCGGCGGCGGCCATTTTCAAATTGATTCTCAGATCGGAGTTCTGAGAGGCGGGACTGCGCATGCGCGCGAAGGAGGCCTTGGATGGAGGGAAGATATAAAAAGGAGAGAAAGAGTGAGGTAGTTCTCTTTTGGAAGAAGACAGCGAGGCTTTGAGAAGAAGTGCGGCGGTGAAAATTTTCAAATTGCTTCTCAGATCGGAGTTTTGAGAGACGGGACTGCGCATGCGCGCGAAGGAGGCCTGGGAAGGAGAGAAGATATAAAATGAACGCAGCCTTAATCAGCGGGCAGCTTCGTTTGCGGGCAGCGGAGTGAGCCGGGAGCAGAGTGTAGGGCTTGGGCTCAGTGGGCTTAGGCGAAAGAGTGCACAGTAGGCTTATCTTTTCGTTCTCCTTGTTATTTTCAGTTATTCGGGAAGTATGAGTGTGAGGGCAGCTTGTTGTTCCCGATGTCGGATGTGGGAGATCCTGCAGTCTCCGTACCTCCCGGACTGAAGGAAGTTAAGAAGAAGGACCGCAAAGGTAGTAATCTCGGGATTACTGCCTGTGCCACGCGATTGTGAGAGTAGGAATAGAATTAGGTGGAGGATGAATGCGTGGCTGAGAGGTTGGAGCAGGGGGCAGGGATTCAATTTTCAGGATCATTGGGAGATCTTCTGGGGCAGGCGTGACCTCTTCAAGAAGGACGGCTTACACTTGAATACAGGGGGGACCTATATCCAGAAGGGGAGGTTTGCTAGGGCTACAGGGCAGACTTTAAACTAGTAAGATGCGGGGTCGGGAAACAATTTGAGGAAATTATGGGAGAGGATGTTAGGTCACCAGTACAGCAAGTAAGTATACTGTGTGTGAGGGAGGAAAGGCAGGTGTTGGAGAAGGGATGCGCTCAGCCCGAAGATGTAGGGGAGAAGATAGAAAAGGATAATAAATTTGAATGCATTGTTAGGGATGAAAAGAGAGGAGGAGGAGGTGGAGAGTATTTCAAATGTATCTATTTTAATTATAGGAACATTGTAAGAAAGGTGGATGAGCTTAAAGTGTGGATTGATACGTAGAATTATGATGTTGTAGCTATTAGTGAAAAATGGTTGCAGGAAGGCTGTGATTGCCAACTAAATATTCCTGGATTTAGTTGCTTCATGTGTGATAGAGTAGGAGGGGCCAGAGGTGGCGTTGTTGCAATGCTTGTCCGAGAAAATCTTATGGTGGTGCTTTGGAAGGATAGATTAGAGAGCTCCTCCAGGGAGACTATTTGGGTGGAATTGAGGAATTAGAAAGGTGTAGTAACACTGATCGGAGTGTTTTATAGGCCACCTAATGGGGAGCGTGATTTGAGCAAATGTGTAAGGAGAAAGCAGATATTTGTAGTCAGCACAAGGTGGTGATTGTGGGAGATTTTAATTTTCCATACGTAGATTGGGAAGCTCATTCTGTAAAAGGGCTGGATGGTTTAGAGTTTGTGAAATGTGGGCAGGATAGTTTTTTGCAACAATATATAGAAGTACCGACTAGAGATGGGGCAGTGTTTGATTCCCTGTTAGGGAATGCGATAGGTCAGCTGACAGATATATGTGTTGGGGAGCACTTCGGGTCCAGTGATCACAATAGCATTAGGTGCAATATAATTATGGAGAAGGGCAGGACTGGACCTAGAGTTGAGATTTTCGATTGGAGAATGGCTAACTTTGAGGAGATGCGAAGGGATTTAGAGAGAGTGGATTGGGTCAAGTTGTTTTATGGGAAGGATGTAATAGAGAAATGGAGGTCATTTAACGTTGAAATTATGAGGGTTCAGAATCTTTATGTTCCTGTTAGGTTGAAAGGAAAGCTTAATGGTTTGAAAGCACCATGGTTTCCAAGGCATATTAGAAACTTTGTTCGGAAAAAGAGGGATGTCTACAATAGATAAAGGCAGTATGGAGTAAAGGAATTGCCCGAGGCGTATAAAGAATGTAAAAGGGTTCTTAAGTAAGAGATTAGAAAACCTAAAAGAAGATACGAGGTTGGTTTGGCAACTAAGGTGAAAGTAAATCCGAAAGGTTTCTACAGTCATATTAAAAGCAAGAGGATACTGAGGGATAAAATTGGTCCCTTTGAGAATCAGGGTGGTAAGCTATGTGTGGAGCCGAGGGAGATGGGAGAGATTTTTAACGATTTCTCCTCTTCGGTATTCACTAAGGAGAAGAATATTGAATTGCGTAAGGTGTGGGAAACAAATAAGGAAGTAATGGAACCTATGACAATTAAAGAGGTGGAAGTACTGCCGCTTTTAAGAAATTTGAAAGTGCATAAATCTACGGGTTCTGACATTATATTCCCCGGACCTTGAAGGAAGATTGAGCAGAGATAGCAGGAGCTCTGACGGAGATCTTTCAGATATCATTAGAAACGGGGATTGTGCCGGGGGATTGGCGTATTGGTCATGTCGTTCCATTGTTTAAAAAGGGTTCTGGAAGTAAGCCTAGCAATTATAGACCTGTCAGTTTGACATCGGTGGTGGGTAAATTAATGGAAAGTATTCTTAGAGATAGTATTTATAATTATCAGGATAGACAGGATCTGATTAGGAGTAGCCAGCAAGGATTTGTGCGTGGAAGGTCATGTTTGTCAAACCTTATTGAATACTTTGAAGAAGTTACGTAGAATGTTGACGAGGGTAACGCAGTGGATGTAGACTATATGGACTTCAGCATGGCCTTTCACAAAGTTCCACATGGAAGGTTATTTAAGAAGGTTCAGTCGTTAGGTATTCATGCTGGAGTAATAAAATGGATTCAAAAGTGGCTAGATGTGAGACGCCAGAGAGTAGTGGTGGATAATTGTTTATCGGGATGGAGGCCGGTTACTAGCGGGGTGACTCAGGGATCTGTATTTGGCACAATGTTGTTTTAAATATACATAAATTATCTGGATGATGGGGTGGTAAATTGGATTAGTAAGTATGCCGATGATACTAAGGTCGGAGGTGTTGTGGATAATGAGGTGTGTTTTCAAAGCTTGCAGGGAGATTTATGCCGGTTAGAAGAATGGACTGAACGTTGGCAGATGGAGTTTAATGCTGAGAAGTGTGAGGTTCTACATTTTGGCAGGAATAATCCAAATAGAACATACAGGGTAAATGGTAGGGCATTGAGGAATGCAGTGGAACAGAGAGATCTAGGAATAACAGTGCATAGTTCCCTGAAGGTAGAGTCTCATGTAGATAGGGAGGTGAAGAAGGCTTTTGGAACGCTGGCCTTTATAAATCAGAGGTTTTGAGTACAGAAGTTGGGATGTAATGTTAAAATTGTACAAGGCATTGGTAAGGCCAAATTTGGAATATTGCGTACAGTTCTGGTCACCGAATTATAGGAAAGATATCAATAACTTAGAGAGAGTGCAGAGACGATTTATAGCCATATAACCATATAACAATCACAGCACGGAAACAGGCCATCTCGGCACTCCTAGACCGTGCCGAACTCTTAATCTCACCTAGTCCCACCTACCCGCTCTCAGCCCATAACCCTCCACTTCCTTCCTGTCCACATACCTATCCAATTTTACCTTAAATGGCACAACTGAACTGGCCTGTACTATTTCTACAGGAAGCTCATTCCACACAGCTATCACTCTCTGAGTAAAGAAATACTCCCTTGTGTTTCCCTTAAACTTCTGCCTCCTATTCTCAAATCATATCACCAACTCTCAATGGAAACAGCCTATTCACGTCAACTATCTATCTATCTCAAAATTTTAAATACCTCGATCAAATCCCCCCTCAACCTTCTACGCTCCAATGAATAGAGACCTAACTTGTTCAACCTTTCTTTGTAACTTAAGTGCAGAAACCCAGGTAACATCCTAGTAAATCGTCTCTGCACTCTCTCTAATTCATTTATATATTTCCTATAATTTGGTGACCAGAACTGTACACAATATTCCAAGTCCTTCTTCTTAACTGCCTTCCTAACTCCCTATACTCTCGTTTCAGGACCTCTTCCCCTTACCTACCTATGTCATTGGTACCTACATGTACCACGACCTCTGGCTCCTCACCCTCCAAGTTCAGGATATCTTGGACGCGATCAGAAACGTCCCGACCCTGGCACCAGGGAGGCAAATTACCATTCGGGACTCCCGATCACCTCCACCGAACCGCTTGTCTGAACCCCTGACTATCGAGTCCCCTACTACTATGGTCCTCTTCCTTCTATCCCTACCCGTCCTTTGTGCCGGAGGCCCGGCCACTGTCACTTCCCCCAGTTCGGCTGTCCCCCCCAACAGTACTCAAACATGAGTTCTTATTGTCAAGGGGTACAGCCACTGGGGTACTCTCTAGTACCTTCCTCTTCCACTTCATGACCGTGACCCACCTATCTGCCTCCCGTGGCCCCGGACTGACCAACTGCCTGTAACTCCCCTCTATCACCTCCTCACTCTCCCTGACCAGGCGAAGGTCATCAAGCTGCAGCTCCAGTTCCCTAACTCGGTCCCTCAGGAGGTGCAGTTCCGTGCACCTGGCTCAGATATAAACGTCCGGGAGGCTCGGAGACTCCAGGACCTCCCACATCCGACACCGAGAACAACAATCTGCCCTCACACTCATACTTCCCAAAAAAAATAACAAGAACTAAAAGATAAAAAATATAAAAGCATACTGTGCCCTCTTCCGCCTAAGCCCCCCTGAGCCCAAGCCCTACACTCTGCTCCCGGCGCACTACGCTGCCCGCAAGCGAAGCTGCCCGCTTTTTAAGGCTGCGTTCTTTTTATGTCTTCCCTCCTTCCCAGGCCTCCTCACGCGTCTGCGCAGTCCCGCCTCTCAGAACTCCAATCTGAGACGCAATTGGACAATTTGAAAGTGGCCGCCGCCCCGCACATCCTCTCAAAGCCTCGCTGTCGTCTTCCAAAAGATGTTTACTAGGATGTTACCTGGGTTTCAGCACTTAAGTAACAGAGAAAGGTTGAACAAGTTAGGTCTCTATTCATTGGAGCGTAGAAGGTTGAGGGGGGTTTTGATCGAGGTATTTAAAATTTTGAGAGGGATAGATAGAGTTGACGTGAATAGGCTGTTTCCTTTGAGAGTAGCGGAGATTCAAACGAGAGGACATGATTTGAGAGTTAGGGGGCAGAAGTTTAAGGGAAACACGAGGTGGTATTTCTTTACTCAGAGAGTGTGGAATGAGCTTCCTGTAGACTAGTAGAGGCCAGTTCAGTTGTGTCATGTAAGGTAACATTGGATAGGTATATGGTCAGGAAAGGAATGGAGGGTTATGGGGTGAGTGCGGGTAGGTGGGACTAGGTGAGATTCAGAGTTCGGCACGGACTAGGAGGGCCGAGATGGCCTGGTTCCGTGCTGTGATTGTTATATGTTATATGTTTCTATTCCGTCTGGAAAGCTCCAACTTAACCTAATGGCATGTACATCGATATTTTTCGAAAATCCGGTAATGCCGCTCCTTTTCATCACAACTCTCTATTTCCGATACGCTCTCACACTTTATCCCCTTACCTGCCTAACGCATGTCTCGGATGATCCTCCCACTTTATTTTCTTCCATTGCCTTTTGACCTCTGCAACCAGATTGCCGCCTTCTCTAGCACTGTATGAAGTCAATTTTCCAGCTCTTTACTTCACAGCTTTCCCCTACCGGTTTCTGCTATTACCTTGTGTTTTACCCTCCCCGCACTTTCTTACTCTGAATCGTCAACTTTTTTTCCCCAGTCCCAATGAGGGAACGCGGCCCGAAGTGTGCACGAAACGTGGCTCATACTCTTTTTCATTGATGCTTCCTGGCCTTCTGAGTATCTCCAGCATTTTGTGTGCATTGCTTGGATTTCCAGCATCTACAGACTTTCTCATGTTTATGATAGGTTCTCAACATGTTTTGGAGACAAAAAATTCTGATTCAGCGAGGTGAAGAATGTATCTGCATTGTCTGTATCATCAATGCGTTCCATTTCGATTAACTTTCTTACAGATAAACAATTATCTGGCGGTCATGTGGAGAAGGTGACTAATGAACCACTTTCTCCATTTTATTATTTAAATGTTTTTATTGAGAGTAATTAACTTCTTTCAAGTATTACTAAAACAGGGAAGTATGGGCCACGCATGGTTGATGGGAAGAGCAGATGCTCTGGCCGTGAGGAATTCCTGCAAGGAGGCAACTGGAGGACACTTTGTAATTAATGCTTTAGACTGGAAGATGCTGCCGTGGTTTGTGAACAGCTACGGTGCGGTGTACTAAATGCAAATCCTAGAGGTGTGATCTTTAGCGAAGGAAAAAGACCATTGTGGAAGGATGACTACCGTTGTCTGGGGAACGAGACCCGATTAACTGATTGTGCAGTCTCAGCCTGGGGTCAGATTAACTGTTCACATTGGAATGACGCTGGTCTCATCTGCTCTGGTGAGTAATTGGTTGTAGAAATTTTTACAAAGGCGATGTTTTAAATAATTTTACGAATCTGTTGTTTAGTTGTGTTGCTGTCTGATTAAGATTAAGATGATTGTTGCCATTCCTTAATTTTACAAAAAAAAAACAGGCCATGAGTACATTTCAGATTTATTATAAATAGATAGTGCTTTAGTATAGAGTGAACAATTCTGAAGTTGGAGTCTAATTGTGTATAAGGCAATATATTTAGTAGTATAGTAATTTGTGGCACAAAGTAAAATTCCACAAATAAATAAATATATTATCCATGCGGAGACTACTTGTGATATAGATTTAATTAATCTGTTGTCGAGGGGCAATAAGAAATAAAGGGCCCCTTTACAATTCGCTCTGAAAGAGCAGAGTCTGGCATTGTTACTTAGTACATAGAATATTACAGCAAAACACGATTCCTTCGGCACATCCTTTACCCACTCTCCTATCAGTCCAGTCATTACCGATGCAGCACAACTATTCTTTGATTTTCTATCAACCATGTCCCTACTGTATCTGCAGCTATTGGCATCTCTAGCAGGCCGTTCCGTGCGCAGCACTCGGCTGTTTGCTTAAGAATAGCTCAGCTCTGATATTTTTGCTTTTCTTTCCTCGATTTGCCATAAAGTTAATCCTGCATGTATTAGCCCCTTTGACCGTTGGGAAAATTATCACTCTATTCACAGTACATAAGGCTCTTACCATTTGTTACACCTCGATCAATTCACTGCTTGGTCTGCCTCATTCCAAGGGGAAAATGAATTAAAAAAAAAATCGGCCCCATTTTTTTTGTGTTCGAGCTCTTCCACCAAACCTCTCCTAAAGAAAAGCATAAAGTCGCTCCTGGGATGCTTCTGTTTAATGTTCGGGAACAAGATAAAGAGATTTATGAAACACATGAGTGCCAACAGAGTAGCTTTAATCAGGGATCAAAATACATCAAACATTCAGTAGTTATCAATACGTTCAAAAATTAATCTGTATACCTCATATGTCCAGTTTAGGAGATGAAGAATGGAATGCAGTTTTATAGCTCGAATAGACCGATAATCTTTACTAAAGTTACTCGCGAGATAAGTCACACTTGGAGAAATTTGTATAGAAAACAAATTCTGCAGTAATATCTGAAAAATATGTTGAATAATGTCGCCTGATATTAACGGCTTTATCTAACTTCCATACCTTACCTGCAATTTGGTGTCTGAGACTGAGCGATTGAGGTGGCCGCTGCTATGGCCGAGTGGAGGTTTATGACAATGGCACCTGGCATATATTGCAAGATAAAATTTGGTACCTCAATGATGCAAATGATGTCTGTAGACAACTGCGTTGCAGCGTCCGCACAACCGCCTACAACTCCTCAAAGTACAAAGAAACATCACGGCCCATGTGGGTGACTGAATTTGAATGTGAAGGAAATGAAACGCATCTGCGAAACTGCAAAACTTCTTTGTTGAAAACGTGTTCTGCGTGGGTGTCCGGTGTTCAGATGAATATTGTCAAAAATGTGCAAATGAGATTTTGTAAACTGGTGTTCCATGAATAATGGATCGAGAATTTCGGACAAATCAGGCATACGGATTGGCATCTAGCCAGATCGGTGCAAATTTCCCAATTGAAGTATTTTTATTTTAATGAATCCCGACAACAGACCCCCCCCCCCTCACACACTCACACACACACACAGACACACAAATCCGCCCGATGCCCCCCACCACAGACTCTAAAGCAGTTTTGGGCATCAGAGGGAATTTACCGCAGTAATTAGCCTACCAGCTTACAAGTCTGCGCAAACTGGGCAGATGAATAAAAATATGAATGCACAGGGAAAGCACCTCTTTCCGGGCAGAATATACAAAATTCACGGAGAGCCGGTATCTAATCTTCTTGAATGGTTCTGTGACACACCAGATTTTGATGCTATATACACGATATCGCGACCATCGGTTTGTGGCCGAACAAGAGTGTCCTTCAGTGCGATAAAATGGGGGAGATTTCATTTATCCTTCACTTCAATCTAATCAGGAATCGGAATGAGATTTCTGTTAAATTCTAACGGCTAAAATTTCTGTATATGTACTTTGAAATAACAGCGGGTAGGTACAGACATGGGAGGGTTAAAGCCCAGTTTACAGGCTCTATAGTTACGAGAATGAGGTTTCAGGTCCATATATATAGGAAACTCTGATTCAACTCTCAATATGAGTGAAAAAAAATGTGCCACGTTTTCTGTATTTAACATAGCATCCAGTATTATGAAAACTATAATTTTGTTCAAGGGATGCTTGCTACAGCATTTACAACGCAATCTTTGGAAAATGCCAGTAGGTGGCCGCGCGTCAGTAATACTGTAGCGTGCAGAAAATATCCGTCTTCAATTATTTGCACATTACCACAGTCAATAGATGTGCGTTTATTACCCTCGTAAACAGATATGTGCTTGATTGCAGACAAACCAACAGTGAATAGACTGAGAAAAGAGTACATCTATTCGTATATTCATAAAAAAAAACATTATATCCCAGAGCACTTCTCTTATCGGATAGACATCACTACTACCAGATACTCTCCAATACTCACAAGTGTGTATGTGTGTGTGTGTGTGTGACAGAGAGAGAGAGAAAGAGAGAGAGAGAGAGAGAGAGAGAGAGAGAGAGAGAGAGAGAGAGAGAGAGAGAGAGAGAGAGAGAGAGAGAGAGACAGAGAGAGAGACAGAGACAGAGAGAGAGAGAGAGAGAGAGAGAGACAGAGACAGAGAGAGAGAGAGAGAGAGAGACAGAGACAGAGAGAGAGAGAGAGAGAGAGAGAGAGAGAATACACTATGGAAACAATAACAGCAGACGGGTAATCAGATGGTGATAATGACCGACAAATGAGAAAGTTTCAGAGGAGACGCCGAACGGGGAACGGGGAATGGGGAAACAGAGAATAGAGAGCGGTTGTTGGAGAAATTACCAGAAGTGAGAGGTATTTCTTCCGGGTTGAGGAGGATATAATTTTGATCACCTTGACGTTCATGGAGAATGCAGTTTTCGGATTATCGAGAACACTTCGGATATTTCAGCCTGATGCTGCAGGTGCAACATTTGCTAAGAAAAGAGCAATGAAGTAGCAAAGTTAAGCGGATGATATCTGGCGTTATTTCATGTTAATGACTTATGGTTGGAGGATCAAAACATAGGTCACATGTGACGCTACGAATTTACAGTGTTTATCCGATAATTGCCAGTAGATGCACGTCGAGGGAAATTCTCAGAGATTTTTTTTTTATGTATGATGTTGTGTGCACCACTGCTTTCATATGAAATAAATCATGACTAATTTGCTCATCCAGCCATATATTCATTGACTGTGCTGCACGGAGTTCAATTATTTCCTATTTATGTTGCACAGATATAAGTTTTGTATTCAAATATTTAACACAATGTGATTTTCTAGTTATGCGACGATAATTGATTTGATATAGTGCAGGGATTTCCACAATTAGGTACTGATGGGGAAGCTGAACTGTGAGTGAATGTTGCGTTCAGATAAAAATATATATATATTGTTCACTCCGTTCGTTACGATACCATATCGAAAGCATGCTATCAACTGAGAACCAAGTAGACAAGCTGCTAATTAAAATCTGAAAAAATGTAAAGGCCATTGATATTTACACCCAAAAAAACTTATATTGTATTTGGATACAAGCCAACGGCCAAATTTTGAAATGGCGATATTAGCAGTAAGAGCACAGACGTTATTATTTATTGGGTAAAGCAACAACAGCAACACAATCATTAAATGCATTGTGAAAAGTTGTTATTTTCTAGTCTGGGCCGTCAACTGAACGGAGAACATAAGGAATGGAAGTTAATATTTACACTTAAAGCAGCTTCTTGCATCATTTGAAACATAGTCTCTTATAAACTCCTTCTTAATACGGTATGAATACAACTGGCTGACAAGACAGAAACGTTCCTGGAAAGTCACGGCAGTTGTGCGCACTCGTCGCTGGGAAAGAGAAATGTCCCTAACTGCCGTTCCTGCTGCAAAAAAAAGGAAGAGACAGCCAAAAGAGCTAGCGATGTGTTTGCTCATCGAAAGCAACAATCAGTTAAATAGTCTTTTTTTCTGCCGAAATATAAGGATGATGAAGAACCTACGTATAATTTCCAACACTAAATATCCACAATGGCTTTGGTCCGCTGCTTGTCATGAACTATATTCATTGGCAACGTCTAATATTCATTATTCAGTAGATTTTAAAACGGGGCCCTGAATGTACGATTAACGGAGCACTCACTTATCTTCCCTGAAAATACAGACGACAATGAATTATCTCTATCTAAAAATGATGTGGTCCTGTTGTAGACTTATTGAATTCCTGTATATGTGAAGACATCATGCTGAGTAAGACATGAGTGCATGAACATCAGTTCCTTATCAATTCCTGGCAAATTGTGACTAACTGGCTCACCCCATACTTGATATTGTGATTGGACCGGCGGAGCTATTGTGCGGGAGGTACAGTGATAATATTCTCTCCTCCCAGCGATATCTTCAAAAGCTCTTTCCACTGCATTCGAATAGGACTACATACTTCAAATTACACTGGACCACTCTGATATCGACCATGCTTCAGACAGCTTATAAGATATACCATCCCCACACCCCGCAGAGGAAAGAAGCAAATGCCTGCCTGCATGATTGATCAATGGTACAGTATGCAGTACAATGGCGAAAGAGAAGCCGCGCCTGGGACATTCGGTGCCCAACGTTCTATGCAGGGTGCAAATGTAAAGTTCCAGAACCTGGTTCAGACATAAACCGGTGACTGAGCGCCCGGTTCAATCGAAAGTTCAAATCCGCGCTACAGACTTACTAAATTCTTACAATTTTTTTGTTTTGATTTTATTCTTCAGCACCTTAAACTTCCAATATGCTGTGACATCATTGTATACTTAATGTCAAACTTTAATTTCAGAAGAAGTTTCATAAACACGAACGAGGTAATGAGTTCAATTTGTAATGCAACGAGTAACCTTGTATGTTTCTGTTCAACAGACAACTTGCAGGTAAGGCTGTTCGGAAAGTGAAGATGCATTTGCTGGAAGACTGCAGGTTTATTACAATTCATCCTGGGGAACAGTCTGTGATGACTCCTGGGATCTGATTGATGCGATCGTGGTACGTAAGCAACTAGTTTGTGGTTTTGCTTTGGAAGAAATTTGACTGAATGAAATGAGGTGTTCGAGTACTGAAAGTTATCTCTGGAAAGATCCTTCGGCGCAGTGGGGCCAACATGACTGTTGCCAGAAAGAAAATGTGACAGTGGAGTGTTCTGGTTGGTAACCTCAATTCATTTATGCCGATTTTCTGCAATGTTGTATTGGACTCTAAACATTTGGAGATATGGAAAACGATTTGATATTATTTCAAATTATGTTGAGTAATAGTTTTTGTTTTTCTACAGCCTGTCGCGATTTTATCCGATATAACAAGAACGTTATCCTCTCAAATATAGTAATATTAATCACGTCTCGTCGTTTGCTATGTAGTTTACCAAAATGGTGGAACATCAATTGGCATATATTTTATGTGTCTCTATAAGCCCTGTATTTAGTGTTACTGTAATAAGTCTATGTTTACTTGTCACCCTCAGTCTCGCCCAGCTCGCCTTCGTCATGGGGAAACAGCCTTTGGCCCCGCCAAACTGGAAAATCACTATTGTGTGGACGCTATGTAATTCAGTTCTCAGTTACAAACCCACAATGCAAAATATCAGAGAGTATAACATATGCAATTAAGTGATCGAACCTTATAAATCTTAATCTGAATTTGGGTTAGTAATGAAAATAAAAAAGGCCCCCATTCAAGAAAAAGTCAAAGGTTCACGTAGGAGCTCACTCAGTAGTAATTCAGTCACCATCGGACTCCTCCCAGTGTCACCGAACTTCGGACCACTCGGCCCGGTGGTCCACCAGCTCTTCTCCACACTCGTCTTCCATCTTCTTCTCTCCTTGACAAAAGACCGCGAAAAAAAATATCCTTCCAGATTCACAATATCGAGCAACAGTCTCTGATTGGTTGGCATGGATACAAAAGTACTGTTATCTCCAGCCATAACAGAGGTATTGCCGCTACAGAGTAACGGTTACCTCAGTAGTGAACATGACAACGAAACAATTATACTAGCAGTTATTCCTTACAGCGTGTTACATACTGATCATATGAATGATACTGACAGAATTATCAAAGTTCCCGTTCATCAGCAATCATATATGACTCAGTTCCCATTTTAACTTTAAAAACGAGAGCTTAACTCTTCAGTTTGAAACTTTAATTGCACATCTTTCGGAATTCTCAGTTCAACAGACGCAGTGTTTAAAGCAGAGCATCAAATGAATTTTTTTACCAAGCAATTTATGAAGAAATTGAGAATAATCCCCTCAGCAAGAACCTGAACGATCCACACGATTCAAGGTATGCCTTGCTTCTTTCATTTACTTTTCAGGTGCTAAAGACCATATCTACCAATTCCGGCAGCAGAAATTGAGAACTATCAGTTCTATATACCAAAACATAAATTGAAGACGAAAGGAAAGGAAATCAGAGAAATATAGAAATAAATCTCTGATGACAAGATATATGTGGGCCAATATTAGAGTGGAAAATTCAGACTCTGGTTTTTGTTGATAATGGCGAAGAGAAGCGAAGTTTCGACGTAAATATTTAACTTTAAATCGTCTTCCTTTCTTTCTTCTTGCACAACTAGAGCGGTGCGGAGGCCATGTAAGTTGGTGCAATGTTGCTCATTAGGGATGGTGCAAGGCAGAGAGAGCTTTATTGTCCGCAACGACTGCACTTGTAAGAAGTGCAGCAAGCTGCAGGTTCCTACAAACGCTGTTAAGGAACTGGAGGTGAAACTGGATGAAATCCCGATTATTACAAGGCTCAGGGGCTGTTCGACAGGACTTACCTGTAAGTCGTTACAATTATTGGGCAGGACACAAGTAACTGGCTGACCGTTGGAAGGGGAAAAGGGATGTTTAGCCACTGCAGGGCACCCCCGTGGCTGCTCCCCTGAACAACAGTTATTCTGCTTTGGGCACTGTTCGGCGGGAATGATCATTTAGGGAAAGGTAGCCTAGTCAGTTCCCTCCTGTTAGTGCGGGTCTGTCGCTTAGAAAGGAAGGGAGAAGAAGATGTGTGCTGAATGGTGGTGGATTCCTTTTGTTAAGTGATCAGTCTGATGTTTCTGGCCAGGTGAACGCTATTGTCATTTCTCAAGTGACAGGGTAATGAAAAGCTCCGATCAAATTCGAATAACTATTAAGATAATAATCGACAAACCTTATTGAATTTTTTGAAGAAGTTACGAGGAATGTTGACGAGGGTAAGACAGTGGATGTAGACTATATGGACTTCAGCAAAGTCTTTGACATATTACCACATGGAAGGTTAGTTTAGATGTTTCGGTCGTTGGGTATTAATGCTGGAGTAATAAAATGTATTCAACAGTGGCTAGATGGGAAATGCCAGAGAGTAGTGGTGGATAATTGTTTATCGGGATGGTGGCCGCATTAGGGTGCCTCAGGGGGTGCCTCAGGGAGCTGTTTTGGGCCCAATGTTGTTTGTAATATACATAAATGATCTGCATGATGGGGTGGTAAATTGGATTAGTAAGTATGCCGATGATACGAAGGTCGGAGGTGTTGTGGATATTGAGGTGTGTTTTCAAAGCTTGCAGGGAGATTTATGCCGGTTAGAAGAATGGGCTGAACGTTGGCAGATGGAGTTTAATGCTGAGAAGTGTGAGGTTCTACATTTTGGCAGGAATAATCCAAATAGAACATACAGGGTAAATGGTAGGGCATTGAGGAATGCAGTGGAACAGTGAGATCTAGGAATAACAGTGCATTGTTTCCTGAAGGTGGAGTCTCATGTAGATAGGGTGGTGAAGGAGGCTTTTGGAACGCTGGCCATTATAAATCAAAGCATTGACTACAGAAGTTGGGATGTAATGTTAAAATTGTACAAGACATTGGTAAGGCCAAATTTGGAATATTGTGTTCAGTTCTGGTCACCGAATTATAGGAAAGATATCAATAAATTAGAGAGAGTGCAGAGAAGATTTACTAGGATGTTACCTGGATTTCAGCTTTTAAGTTATAGAGAAAGGTTGAACAAGTTAGGTCTCTATTCATTGGAGCTTAGAAGGTTTAGGGGGGATTTGAACGAGGTATTTAAAATTTTGAGGGGGATAGATAGAGTTGACGTGAATAGGCTGTTTCTATTGATAGTAGGGGAGATTCAAACGTGAGGACATGATTTGTGAGTTAGGGGGCAGAAGTTTGAGGGAAATACGAGGGGGTATTTATTTACTCAGAGAGTGATAGCTCTGTGGAATGAGCTTCCTGTAGAAATAGTTGGGGCAGTTCAGTTGCGTCATTTAAGGTAAAAGTGGATAGGTGTATGGACAGGAAAGGAGTGGAAGGTTATGGGCTGAGTGCGGGTAGTTGGGACTAGGTGAGATTAAGAGTTCGGCACGGACTAGGAGGGCCAAGATGGCCTCTTTCCGTGCTGTGATAGCTATATGGTTATATGGTTATATGGTTAATTGGGAAATGCGATAATAGGCAACCGGAGTTCATGGTCCATGTCAGTATTGTTAAAACAGGTGATCACGTCCTCCAAAGAGAGCTCAGGGAATTAGGAGATCAGTTAAAGGACAGGAATTACAGGGTTGTGGGTCAGCACCCCAAGTCCAACGTTTTTTTTTTGTGTGATACCCCTCGTCGCAGTCTGTGATTTTGTATTGCCACGTCCTCGTGTTTGTGTTAATGTCCCATGACCTCCTGCATCCGCTCCTGCTCTATTATGGCCTGTATTACTGAGTACTCCACTTCTCTCCTGTTGCTCATCATTACCTGTTTTGTTGACAATTCTGTCTGATAGTGCTCTACGTACCACCTGCCTCTCCCTTTATTGCTCAGTGTATTTTAGTCCCGTGTCTTCACATATTTGCTTCCAGATTGTGACAATGTTTTTTACTGAGCATTGGTATCTGCCATCTATCCGTCTTGAATATTGACTCTTCCTGTTTCCCGATTCTGGTTTTTGGATTTCTCTGGATGTTTTGATCTCTACCTGAACTTTGGCGCTGTCTTTGGTTGATCTCGGGATTTGTTACTCAGTTAATATCCCGGACGGTACAGTACTGGTTCTGCGATTAGATTGCTGCCACAGCGCCCTCCAGTTGTGATGTTAGGATTGCTCGAGGTGACACGTGCTAGCATGACAATAAATAGCAAGATTATGCAGAAGGAACAGTTTGATAGTGCTGCACGGTGGCGAGCTGGAGGGGGGCGGTGGGTTGGGGTACAAACTAAATTGCAAGTGGATGCACACCAGGACACATGAGAAAATAGTGGAGTGGTTGTGGGGAACGAAGTCGTTGAGCCAACCTACAAAATCGGAAGTCGGAAGTCGAGAGACTGAGCATGCATAAGAGTTGTCTATACTTAAATGAGCAAAGAATGGAAGGAAACCCCTTTGAGCTTAGGACACAGATCAGAACCAGGAGCTTATGACATTAATATTGTGATTGATACCTGGTTGCAGAAGTGACAGGGGAGGCAGCACAATGTCCCAGGATTTTATTCCACGAGACGCAATAGCAGAGCAGTGATTATAGGAGGAGTGGTGACATCATTAATAAAGGAAACTATGGGGAAGTGTCTTAGCTGCGTTCATATAGGACATACTAGTGAGCTCGTCTGCTGAGGCTAAGTAAGTAGAACTATCGATTAAGAAAAAGACGAAAAGGACAAAATGGATGCATATTTTAATCATAGAATACCCGAAATCATTAGAACAGCATGTTTCAGTGAAAGCTCAAAGTGTTACAACAGCATATGGCAACGATAGTAGGTGACTTCAAAGGTTCACATGCACATTGGGTTTACAATACTGGAAAAGAGCGTGATGGAAAGGATTCCTAAAGATAGGATCTATGCACATTTGAAGTAGTACAATCTACTCATGGATAGTCAACATGTCCTTGTTGAGTGAAGATCGTGCCTCAGGAGCTTGGCTGAGTTTTTTGAAGAGGTAACAAAATAAATTGATGATGTTAGGGCAGTGGATGTTGTCTACATGGACTTCAGCAAAACATTTGACAAGGTCCCTCATGAGAGACTAATCCAAGTGTTACGTACACGTGACACATGACTTGTCATGTGACTGGGGTTGAAGCTGTACTGGTCTTGAGGTGATGGTCTTGTGATGGTGGAATGACGTCATTTTCCCGCCAGTAGAGATCATGAGACGGGTTTTTTTTTACAGGTTATAAAAGGTAGAACCCACCCTGTGAGGAGGGGCAGTTCGTGGCTGGATTTGCCAGGTTGACTTCATGCCACTGCGCGTTTTAAGTGATGACGCAGTTTAGTTGAAGGATGAAGTTTTTATTTAATGCCTAAAGTTTAAAAGGTCATGCCAGCAGGTTCTTTATGATTCTGCTAGTTCGAGAAATTAGTGGAGAGTGAAGATTGGAAGTTCGGAAGTTAAAGATCGAGGAGAATCGCTTTCTACGGTGAAACGGGGCCGACCTTTGTTTGATCCATATTTGGAAGGATTTCGTTGACTATCTTCGTGTTAATCCCTAGGTTTAACTAGAAAGGATTGAAGGTAGTGGAGAAGGAAAGGTCAGTGCCTTTAAGCCGTTCTGTTTCGTAAATTCTTCGTGGGAAGTTCGACGTCGGGGATCGAAGCAAGCGACGTGAAAGAGAACCTAAATCGTCCTATAAAGTCTTTCCTTTTAAATGGACCGTGAGCATATCGAACTTTTGGCAATACCACTTTAATGAATTGTTTTTGGCAATGCCACTTTTAAGAACTGTTTTTGCAAAGTCACTTTAAGAACTGTTTGGGCTGCCGCTCAGCAGCTGTTTCCGGTTACGGTAGTGTTTGTTTACTTTTGGGGGGTTTGTTTTCTGTGTTTAATAAACGTGTTGTTTGTTATAAGAAACCCTTGCCGAACTCATATATTTATTGTTGCCTGAATACGTAACACAAGAAAGTCATGAGGCATGGGATAAATGGAATCTTGGCGGTATGGGTAAATAATTGGCTTAAAGGAAGAAAGCAGAGGGTAGTTGTGGAATGAAAGCATTCTGCCTGGAGGTCGGTGACTAGTGCAGTACCAATCGGATCTGTCCTGGGAACCCTGCTATTTGTGATTTTTATACATGACCTGGATATAGAGGTGGAAAGATGGGTGAGTAAGTTTGCGGATGACACAATGATTGGAGGAGTTGTGGATGGAGCTATAGGTGGTCGAAGATTACAAGTGGATATAGACAGGTTGCAGAGCTGGGCAGAAAAAATGGCAGATGGAGTTCAATCCGGACAAGTATAAGGTGATGCATTTTCAAGGACAAACCAGAAGATTGAGTACAGTATTAATGGTCAGTTACTTAAGCGTGTGGATGAGCAAAGGGACCCTGGGGGTCAAATGTATACATGCCTCAAGGTCGCTGCACAGCTTGATAGTGTAGTTAATAAGGCCTGCTGGATGCTAGACTTCATTAACAAGGGGATTGAGTTCAAGTGTAGAGAGGTCATGTTGCAACTCTACAAACCTCTGGTGAGACCGCATCGTGTTCAATTCTGGTCACCTCATTACAGGAAGTATGTGGAAGCTATGGAGAGGGTGCAGAGAAGATTTACCAGGATAGTGCCTGACGTGGAGAACAAGTCATATGAAGCAAGATTAGCAGTGCTGCGACTTTTCTCTTCGGAGCGTCGAAGAATGAGAGGGGTCTTAATAAAGGTCTACAAGATTATGAGAGGCATATTTAGGGTGGATAGTCAGTACCTGTTTCCCAGGGCACCAATAGCAAACACTAGTGGGCATATGTACAATATTAAGGGAGGGACGTTTAGGGGAGATATCAAGAGTATGTCTTTTACATTGAGGGTTGTGAGTGCCGGGAATGACTTGCCAGGGATAGTGGTAGAGGCTAAAACATAAGGGGTATTTAAGAGCCTCTTGGACATTCATATGGATGAAAGAGAAATGGAGGGTTATGGGGTAGTGTAGGTTTAGTACAGTTTTTAAGGATTATATTGGTCAGCACAACATGGAGTGCTGAAGGGCCTGAACTGTGCTCCAGTGTTTTGTGGTTCTATGGAATAATTTGGCGAATATAGGCAGGTGAGTTTCCTTGAATCAGTCCAGAGACTTCCCAATCATACAGAGCCTGATACTAGATATCCTATTAGGGATGAGACAGAACAGATATCAGGAGTTTGTGCCGTGGAAAACGTTACATCTGGTCATTATAATCCCATTACTTTCAAGAAAGTTGCAGGGAAGAACAGATACGATCATTGGGCTGAGTTATACAATTGCGGAAATACTAAATCGTATGGTGCAAGAAACAATCTGGAAAGTGCGAATTGCAATTGGATGTTATCTGGGAAAGGCTTAATTATTAGTTTGGGAGGACTTCAAAAGTGAACTTATTTATTGTTTTGGAAATCTGATCTGTTTTTATCTGCCATGCAAGAACTTTATGTGATCTTTCACCTAGTTCATAATATCTCTGTTTAGTTCTCATAATTGCTTTTTCTGTTCGATATGTCTGGAGTGTATTATATTTTAACTTCTTATTAATAAGTTGTCTTCGTTTTTCTTCTGTCATATTTCTTTGAGATTCTTTTTCTAATTTTATAATTTCTTTTTCCAATTGATCTATTTCTATCATATATTCCGTCTTAATTTTAGAAGTATAACTTATTATCTGTCCTCTCAAATATGCTTTCATTGCTTCCCACAATATAAATTTATAAAACAACAGAATGTAAATGTGTATCTGAAAGGAACTGAATCTGCTTTTTCATAAAATCACAAAAATCTTGACGTTTTAGTAGAATTGAATTAAATCTCCATCTATAAATTCATTCCTCTTTATCTATCATTATCATTGTCATTATTAAAGGAGAGTGATCAGACAATATTCTTGCTTTATATTCCACATTTTTCACTCTGTCCTATTTGTTGATAATAGGAAAAAATCTATCCTTGAGTATGTTTTATGTCTATTTGAATAGAATGAATAATCCCTTTCTTTTGGATTGATTCTTCTCCATATATCAATCAAATTTAAATCTTTCATCAATGATAGAGTTAATTTTGCTACTTTTGATTTTGTAATAGCCTTTGTTGATCTATCTAAAACTGGATCTAATCAAAAATTAAAATCTCCACCTATTAATATTTTTTCAGGTGCGTTAGCCAAATTCAAAAATACCTCCTGTATAAATTTTACATCATTTTCAGTTGGTGCATAAATATTCATTAGAGTCCATAGTTTTGAAAAAAAAAATGACAATGTATAATTAAATATCTTCCTGCCGAATTAGTTAATACATTTTGTATTTTAATTGGTAAATTTTTATTAACCAAAATTGCAACTCCTCTTGCCTTTGAGTTAAATGAAGCTGCAATAACATTTCCAACCCAGTCTCTTTTTAATTTCTGATGTTCTATATCCGTTAAATGAGTTTCTTTTAAGAAAGTTATATCTATTTTCATTTTTTTTAATATATGTTAAAATTCTTTTTCTTTTTATTGGTCCATTAAGCCCATTAACATTAAAACTTAAAAAATTCAATAGATTAGTCATTATTTTTAATTATGTTACTCCAATCTACAATAATACCTAATCTCTCAACTTTCATCGTATCCTGGGAAATCTTTTTAGAAGTCTCCATGTTGCTATGTGTGTCCCCACCAATCATCCAGGCAAAAGAATAGAAGAAAAATAGAAAATAAAGAAAAAAACAAAATACCCCCCTACTAATGTTGTGAAAGAAAAAAAAAAAGCACAACATTACCCCCCTATATTGTACGGGTCATGGCAATCGCCATGATTACACACTTGAATCCCACAGTAACCGATTCAAAGCTCCCCAGCCTCCCCCCCGCAACATAAAAAAGTATATATATATATATATAAACATACTATTCTCAGTTATTATTTCTAAAATTTTACTTTTCTCCCTTATATCATCCTTAAATGTCCATCAGTTCCATTCGCTATCTCTGTCTTCATCTTTAACCATTACGTTTAAAAGTCTCTACGTTTAATTAGCAAAGGGATGGGAGTTTTTGTGCGAACACCTCCGCTTCTCGATAATCAGGAAAAATGTTTTTTCCTCCTCCAAAAAAATTATCAGTGTTGCTGGGTGACGCATTAATAACTTATAACCTTTTTTCCATAAAACATTTTTAGCTGGATTGAATTATTTCTTTCTCTTCAAACGGTTATAACTTATATGAGGATAAAAAAGAACTTGTTTCTCTGCTATCATCGATGGACCTTCTCTTCTTTTAGCACCTTGGGCAGCCGCCTTCAAAATCTTATTTTTATCCTGGTATCTTAAACATCTTATCAAAATTGATCGCGGATTTTGATCATCTTGAGATCTTGGTCTTAAGGCTCTATGCACCCTTTCAGTCTCAATTGAAGTTTCTTCTCCCGTTTCCTATTTTTCCGGAATCCATTTTTGAAAAAAAATTATTGGTTCTTCACCTTCGGTACCTTCTTTAAGTCCAACAATTTTAATATTGTTGAGTCTACTAAAATTTTCGAGCTTATCAATTTTTCCCACGAGTTGTTTTCTTTCTGATGTCCAGGCATCATTATCATCTTCCATCCATTTCTTCCACTTTGACTTCCAAATCTGTAATTTTCTTTTCCATTTTTTCCTGTTTCTTTGTCATTTTATCAAACATAGCCTCCATTTTTGTTATTTTTTCTTTAATTACTTTTAATGCATTTAATTTTTCTAATTTATGCATTATATGCCTCAACTTCTTTTTTGTATTTTCAGAGGAACTTTCATCTCCATCTTCGTCTGATTTTTCCAGAGGGTCTGTCTCTCTCTCAGACTCACTTTCACTGTCGGTTTCAGTCGTTGCTGGGTTTTGTAGTTCTGGTTGCACTCGTTTGCGCAAGCTCGTTCCTATACGCATGCGCAGTTCTCGTTGACCCTTTCTTTTAGAAATGCCCGATGCTGCCGCGGTCTCCTGTTCTGTTTCACCAGTGGTGTGTTGTACCTGAGTCCGCGGTTCTTCGGTAGAAGTAGGCTTTGATTCTGTTCCAACTTGAGCGGTCTTCGCGGAAGTAAGTTTTCTTCATCCTCTGTTTATGAGGCATAGCTTAAAACAATCCAGAGTAGTTTATGAATAACCTTAAAAAAAGTATTGATTGACTTTTCTTCACTTAAACATTAATTTATTAACTTTTTTACGGGAGGGCTGAGTTCCAGCGCCTCGATCCTACGTCATCACGTGACGTCCCCCAAAAGTGAATTTATGAGAGCACATCCAAACTTTGTATTTGTCGGACAGAATAAAGGACAATGATAAAAGGTTTGGGGCAATTAATAATCTTCTACTCGGGCATAAACAACGACTAACAGAATGAAGGAGCAACTCCTTATGTTCGGTCTGGATATAACCAACGGTTCTCCCAACCCCCACTTCCTCTGTACCCCACTCTGACATTTTTCCTCTACTCATCTGCCCCTGGCCCCTTATTCTTCGTACTCCTTTTTTCTCCTGTGTTCCACTCCTTTCCTATCAGATTTTCTTTATCTCCAGCACTTGTCCTTTCGCACTAAGCTGGCTTCATACATCATCCCGAGCTAGCCTCCTCACCATCCCTTCACAATACAGTTCCGAAATCTTGCTCTTTGATTCAGAGTCTCGAATTTTCAATTGAAAATTAAATTACGCCCGACCTGTTGAGTTCCTCCTGCAGGTTGAGTGTGTTGCTTTGGATTTCGAACATCTGCAGAGATTAACGTGTGCATAAATGTTACTGCTTGGCGGAAATAGGAGAAGGATGTCAAATGTATGCCTTTTTGAAAGATTGTTGTCGGTTCGTGGAACGTTCTGACAGGTGTAGTTGTCGTAGCAGATATAGTAGGCACATTTAAGTGACTCACGAAAACATGGGGGGAAATGCAATGGAGAGTTATGTTGGAGTGTTCTTTCTTAGAGTAGGTTAAGATTCCATCGTGGGACAACGTGTCTGTAATGTTCTATGTTCTCTGCTGAAAAATCTTGAAATTGCAGTCAACTACAGTGCTGGAGTGAAAACAGATTCTAACTGAGCTGATGTGGGGAATTGATGTTGCCAGCAGCAGCGATCTCACCTTTTTTAGAAAAAAATCTGCAGTGAACTCTATGAGTTTGTGTCATTGCTATTTATAGTTCCTCGTCATGCTCCAGACATTATTTTTTCTGCTCTCTTCAACCCAGCACACCTACTCTGCACTATTTGCACAAGCTTTGATTCTCACTTTTCTGACTGCTATTATACCAGTCCCACACGAGATGCCCACAATATTCTTACTGAGATGATAAAGGACTTATGAATTCTGTCCAGTAGATGAAAAAAATCTCTCCATCAGCTTTCTCTTTTCGTTGACTTTTAGACGTTGGTTCCATTGCTTCCATCAATCGAACCGCATATTACACCAGTGACGCATTTAGCAACACAGAAATTAGACCAGAATGTGTTGAAAGAAACTCTGGTTTTCAAGGTTGATATAAGTTTCTTTCTGTTATTTCTGTTCAGTGCACAATCAGCACTGCTTCGACCAGTTTTATGCAGTAATAGTTATTTTAGTAGCATTAATTCATCTGTGTTGACTCCACTCACCTTTGAAGCCACTGTGCTTTTTAGCTGCAGCAGGCTGAATCATTAAAAAGTCAGTTGACCCATGAGTCACCCCAAAGGGACCCGGATGCCACCACAGTCATCATATGGCTCGTCCTTAGAACAATGAGTGTGGTATCATTGTTTGCAAAGGATAAACCTATGGAGGTGAGGCGATAACATCCAAAGCACCAATGAATGATCAGCTGCATTTCAATGTAAGACATGAATATATTCAGCTCATGTCTGTCACTGACATTCCCTATTACATTGCAAGTGTTGCCAGGCATTTGATAAGGTCCCACATAGGAGATTGGTGCGTAAAATCAGAGTTCATGGCATTGGGGGGAAGATATTGACATGGATAAAAAAAACTGGTTGGCAGACAGAAAATAAAGGGTAACGGTGAAAGGGAGTTTCTCGGAATGGCAGGTGATGACTAGTGCGGTGCCACAGGGCTCGGTCTTGGGACCACAGTTGTTTACGACTTACATAAACGATTTAGTTGAAGGCATTAACAATAACATCAGAAAGTTTGCTGATGATACTAAGCTGGGTGGCAGTGTGACATGTGATGAGGATGTTAGTAGAATTCAGGGTGACTTGGATAGGCTGGGTGAGTAGGCAGATACTTGGCAGATGATGTTTAATGTGAATAATTGTGAGTTTATCCAATTTGGGAGTAGGAACAGGAAAGCAGATTATTATCTGAACGGTGAGAAGTTCGGTAAGGAAGAAATACAAAGAGATCTAGGAGTACTTGTTCATCAGTCACTGAAGGTGAATGAATAAGTGTTAGCAGGCAGTGAGGAAGGCTAAGAATGGAATGTTGGCTTTTATTACAAAGAAAATTGAGTACAAGAGCAAGGACATTATTTTGCATTTGTACAGGGCCCTGATGAGACCACACCTGGAGTATTGTGCACAGTTTTGGTCTCCAGGGTTAAGAAAGGGCATCCTGGCTATATAGGAAGTGTAGCGTAGATTCACGAAGTTAATTGATGGGATGTCTGGACTGTCTTACGCAGAGAGGTTAGAGAGACTGGGCTTCTACACGCTGGAATTAAGGAGTTTGAGATTAGATTAAGGAATTAAGGAGGAGATTAAGGAATTATCTGATTGCAACATATAAGATTATTAAGGGATTGTACAGGATAGAGGCAGGAAATATGTTCCAGATGCTGGGAGAGTCCAGTACCAGAGGGCATGGTTTGAGAATAAGTGGTAGGTCATTTAGGACAGAGTTAAGGAAAACTTCTTCTCCCAGAGAGTTGTGGGGGTGTGGAATGCACTGCCTCGGAAGGCAGTGGAGGCCAATTCTCTGGATGCTTTCAAGAAGGAGCTAGATAGGTATCTTATGAATAGGGGAATCAAGGGATATGGGGATAAGGCAGGAACCGTGAATTGATAGTAGATGATCAGCCATGTTCTCAGAATGGCGGTGCAGGCTCAAATGGCCGAATGGTCTACTTCTGCACCTATTGTCTATTGTCTACTGTCTATTAAGCCGATAATCATTACTGTGGTTATTTCTTGGAACGGCAATCTTTTCTCGGAAGTTACCATTTTTTACCTGTAAAAAATGCTACAACTCCAGGATAACATAAAACATAATATAGTGCAACAACGGAACAAATCAAGATTGTCTGGAGACAGCAAAAAGGGTAATCAAACAGCAATACCCCCACCCTGCAAAACGCGCATATGCTCAACCGTCCTTATGTTCACCTACTTATCTAATCGTTTCCTAAAAGCTGGTGATGTATTTTGCTCTAACACCATACCAGACAGCGCATTCCAATCATCCACGAATCTATGAATATAAAACTTACAATCGCACCCCATCGCAGAACGTATCGACTCTCAGCTTCAACGTCTTCCCTCTGGTATAGATATGTCTAACTTATGAAGTTTTCATTCAAATTGCCACCTAGGTGAACAAATTCCAAGACCACTGAGAAAAGAATACCCTGTTACTTCGCAAAATGTATCTGTAAACTTTTTCTATGATATCCACTGCAGAACTATCAGGTGTCTCTGGATTTGCATTTTCCATAGAATAGTATGTAAAACTTTAACTTCTTCCTTGAATTGCAGCTCAAAAACTTGCCAACATCCAATCCTCAAAAATTGACTGAACTGTATTATCATTTGCAAATTCTCCTGTAGTGCTGTTTCAAATTTCAAACTCTGGAGCGAATTTATTATACGTATACCGCCATATACGTACCAGACATTCATTTTCATGCGAGCATTCTCAATAAATCTACAGATTAATGTCTATAATAGAGTCAATGCGGGAACTGCCAACGTTGGCGTCCAATCAGAGTGCAGACGATACACACTGCAAAAGTTATATGAAAGAGAAAGGAATAGCAATAAGTAAACAAATTATCAGTCAATACAGTTAACAAGGACTTGAAACTAACTCCATTGGATGTGGAAAATATCAATGCAGTGTTAAATGAAGTCGAATAATTCTTATTTGTAAAACCTTCTGATGGATAAACGGTAGTTACTATTCCTAACACTGGTGGTGTGGATTCTGAGGCTAAAGTACCCATTTTCAAATGGCAGAAGACAGAAATGTACATGTCCTTGGAGGTGCCGTTCCCCGATGATGGATACTGCTTTCAAGCGACAGCGATTAATGTAGATGCATGCAATTGTTGGGATGGCGTTACACGTGTTGGAATGGAGAGGCATCTTCAGTTCTGATGTCTGAAAGGTAGATTACCGGCTGATTAACTATGTGAGTGGTTTAAAGTCAGAGCAATCACATGAGTGTCGTTGGAATTCGTAGAGGTAATGAGAGGAACCATAGGCCGTATATTTTCATGAATGGAGATACGAACTGTTGCCGAGACGCCGGGTTAGACATGCTAAAACTGCATTGCAAGTGGCTGATAGGAGGGTTTCTTCATGAGTTCATGTGTGGCTTTCCCAGTTTGCAGAAGATGGCTCCTTTAACCTCTCTTTTCAGCCAGCTGCGCTCCTTGACCAAATAACCTTCTCATTACCTCAAGGAATCCGAACGACCCTCATCTGATTGATATACCTTTAAACAACGAACAGTGTTTATATGCCTGAAAAGTACTCTCCATTCATTAGAAGTGAATGACACTTAAGGGTGAGTGACCAAACGAATTCTTGATGTAACACATTGCGAAAAGTTTTATTGCTAACGTAACGGTCTTTCTGTAGAATCAGCGTTTTGGTTATGGTTCGAAATTATGGGCGGTTCGGAATGTGAGACATCTAATGAAAGGAATACTTTTTCATGTCTTGCCTGGACACCGCTGAACCAGGTCTTCTGTTCAGCTGGAGGTGAAGAGAGATGAAGCCAGAGGGTAGAGTTCGAAGGTCTCGACGAGGAGCAGGTCATGATTCGACGAAATCTCAGGAGATCGAAGGAGGATCGTAAAAGAGGAAACAGTAAGCTCCAATGTGTGCAAATTAGATTGTTTTATTAAAACGGGCCCTTTCTTTATTTGCGTTTTTTTCTTTAGTCAAATTAAAAATAGCAAAACTACATCATTGAATTTTATGCCGTGTACTGTTTGGTACTTATTGTAATCACTCTGCATGCACACAAACATCGGGTTTCTGAGAGGGTTTGCATCTCAATCTCACCTGTTTGGTGGGTCTGACAGTTGTTTTCCCTGTATTTATGCATTCGACGGAAGCAGTGTGCTTCAATTGTGGGGGGAGTGTCCATAATCGATTTCGTTGGATGCTGTGTGTCAGTGCTGAGCACTGATGCAGTGGTTTGTGCGTTTCTCTGTGCTGAGCTAATATTGGTTGAAGTGATTAGGGTACGTGACTTTGGATGCTGCCCTGATTGAGCGTGGTGCGAATCTATTGGGTTACTGGTAACGAACGCGCTGCGAGTAGACTGGGGTAGACATGCGTACCGCTGATGAATTGTTAATTCCCATATAAGCACCGTTAAAACTGTTAGGAAAATCACGATAATGGCGGAAGTTTGATAAAAAGGCGAACAAAGACGCTGAATTGTCCAGAATAGAGCTAACTTAACGTCAATGGAAATGGGTGGAACTATTGGGATCCCGGGAGAAGGGGTCCGTGGGCTACCCATATTTTCCGTGAGGAAGAGAGTGCAGGTACTGGGCCGAATCGCAAGTTGAGTCTCCCGCAGCTGGGGACGTGGACTTCAAAGACAGAATGCTCTGGTTTCTGCAGAGCGAGAAGAAGGAGTGGTCCGATTTGGAATATCTAATTAGCCCGTCAGCGAGGAATGAGAAATCTGAGTTGTAAGCGGCCCTTACCTCCATAGCGAATAAATAGAAGAATGCTCTGTTCAAAGAGCCATTTATTGTACTCTGCCTTTTCGAAATAACCAAACCGGCCACGGAAGTGGAAGAATGATGAGACCGCTGAGGTGTCAGATGAGTGGCGGTGCTGTAATGTCGTAAAACGACAGCGATGGGCTGAAATATTGAGAGGGCGGACTGCATGACTTAGTCAGAATCGCAAAGGCAGTGAAGACTCTTGCCACTTCTGCGGCCTACATGCAAGCAGTAGGCAATGTGTTTGGTGAGACGGGAAGCCCAATGGACCTCCTGACAGGGTCTCAGAACATGTTTCAGGAGCAGCGGAAAAAGCTTTCTTCCTACATTTTTCGGCTGGAGAGGCAGCTAAATTGCTTGCAGCGTAGAGGGGCCACTCAGTCGGATGAGTTGGGTCCGTTCAGAAAGAACCAAATAGTGAAAGTGCCTAGTCACAGAGACTGAACGTTTGCAGTCTGCGACTGCTTCGTAATACGCTCCTTGCTTCCCTGTTTGCTGTGCAGAGCAGGGAAGTATGAGAAGGGCAGAATGCGTCGGGGGCGCGCCCGGTGTCTGCCAGCAGGGTACAGTCTTCGGTAGTGACTGCGTTGAATTGGTTACGGATAGCCGACCCCGTGGGGTGGAAAAAAGAGAACGTAGTCGAGTTGAGAACTGATAGGTCCCGGTAGCTAGCAACGGGTCTGCTCCCACACTGACTGATAGAACTAATAACGGACAGACGATGCAGATGGGCTGCCGGGGTCCAGCGAATATAGGAGCGGCCGATGTTTTCTGTTATGACTGCGCTAAAGAGCGACACTGCAAGGAGGAGTGTTTACGGCAGGAACACCCCTCAGAGAATGACCCCCCGGTACCTAAACAGAGAGAGACCTTTGGGGAATCTTAATAAAAAAAAAACAGTGAAGTGGCTCGGGGGTGTGGGGGAGGGACAATTGCAGCATTATTTAAAGGAACACCTTAAAGCAAAAAACTTTAATCCTGAAGCCTTAGTGTGGCCAAGCTCCAGTGTATCCCTATCGGGAGAGGGTATTTATGTCAGAGCTGTTCTTGAAAGAAGGTCGCAGATCACTTTGCTCGACCGTTCTTTTTACAACCAGTATTTGACGTATTTACCAGTAACGGCACTCTGTGCACTGGAGATCCGGGCTCCTAATTCGTGTGATTATCCATATGACGGTAATTTGTCAGTGCAGCTCAACTTTTTGGAGGCAGATGTGAGAGCAAGTGAGGTCCTTGATACATTAGCGCTTTTTTGTCCGGAACCTATTGAGAGCGGCGGAGTTTTGTTTCTTGTGGTGACAAATACTCCTATTGTGAGGAAGCTTCTGGGAGTCTGCAAGGAGAGAGCTGGACAGAACTTTCAGAAGGCATTACCCGTTCACCCGATGTTTCGAGCTGCTTTCGAAGAAATGCGTAGTCGCATTGTGCCGCGTAACGAGTTTAGACGAGTGACTCTGTAGTTCATTCTGTCAACGTCTATCGTGTTACGGCCTAGGGAACTAGAGAGAGTGATGCGAAACCTCAAATATCCTGGAATGCCTGAAGCCGAGACCCTTTTGGGGGATGCACCAGAGACGACGAACAGGAGTCAGGTGTTTTGCTGGGGTTCTGGTGAGGACTAAACTGCAGAAGCCCTCAGTTTTACATAGGAACTGGATGGCCGTGATCATCAGGAACACTACTACGAGGGATCTCAGGGACAGGAATAGTTTCTTTAAACATGATGGCAGAATATTGTATTAATCGTAAGCCTCTTAGAAGAGTGGACATCAGAGGAATCTTGTGGCCCTAGTCCATAGGACGCTCAAAGCAGCTGCGCAAGTTGATTCTCTGTTTAAGAAGGTATATTGTGTATTGGCCTTCATTATTCGTGGACTTGAATTTAGGAGCCGAGAAGTAATGTTGCAGACTGAAAAGGCCTTGGCCAGACTCGTCCTGGAGTACTATCGACAAAAGGCAATAGACAGAAGGTGCAGGGGAAAGCCATTCGGCCCTTCTAGCCAGCACCACCATTCACTGTGATCATGGCTGATCATGAACAATCATAACCCTGCTCCTGCCCTCTCCCCATATCCCTTGACCCTGCTATCTATAAGAGCTCTGTCTAACTCTCTCTTGAATGCATCCAAAGACTTGGCCTCAACTGCCTTCTGGGGCGGAGCATTCCACATATCCACCACTCTCTGAGTGAAAAAGCTTTTCTGCATCACTCTTCTAAATGGCCCACCCCTTAGTCTTAAACTGTGGCCTCTAGTTCTGGACTCACCCATCAGCGGGAACATGCTTCCTGCCTCCAGCGTGTCCAACCCCTTAATAATCTTATATGTCTCAATCAGATCCCCTCTCATCCTTCTGAATTCCAGTGTATACAAACCCAGTCGCTCCAATCTTTCAGCATATGACAGTCCCGCCATTCCGGGAATTAACCTTGTGAACATACGCTGCACTCCCACAATAGCAAGAATGTCTTTCCTCAAATTTGGAGAGCAAAACTGCACACAATACTTCAGGTGGGGTCTCACCAGAGCCCTGTACAGCTGCAGAAGGTACTCTTTACTCCTATACTCAATTCCTCTTGTTATAAAGGCCAGCATGCCATTAGCTTTCTTCTCTGCCTGCTGTACCTGCATGCTTGCTTTCATGGACTGATGTCCAAGAACACCAAGATCTCGTTGTACTTCCCCTTTTCCTAACTTGACTCCATTTTGATAGTACCCTGCCTTCCTGTCCTTACCACCAAAGTGGATAACATCATATTTATCCACATTAAACTACATCTGCTATACATTTGCCCACTCAACCAACCTGTCCAATTCACCCTGCATTTTCATAACATCCTCCTGACATTTCACACTGCCACCCAGCTTTGTGTCATCAGCAAATTTGCTAATGTTACTTTTCATCCTTTTATCTAATTAATTAATGTAAATTGTAAACAGCTGCTGTCCCAGCACCGAACCTTGCTGTACCCAACTGGTCACAGCCTGCCAATCTGAAACGGACCCGTTAATTGCTAGTCTTTATTTCCTGTCAGCCAGCCAATTTTAAATCCATGTCTGGACATTTCACCCAATACCATGTGCCCTAATTCTGCCCACTAATCTCCTATGCAGGACTTTATCAAACGCGTTCTGGAAGTCCAGGTACACCACTTCCTCTGGCTCTCCCTTGTCGATTTTCATAGTTACATCCTCAGAAAACTCCAGAAGATTAGCCAAGCATGAATTTCCCTTCATAAATCAATGCTGACTCGGACTGATCCTTCTACTGCTATCCAAATGTGTCGTGATTTCCCCTTTTATAATTGACTCCAGCATCTTTCCCACCACTGACGTTAGGCTAACCGGTCTACAATTCCCAGTTTTCTCTCTCCCTCCTTTCTTGAAAACTGGGACAACATTAGCCACCCTCCAATCATCTGGAACTGTTCCTGAATCTATAGAACATTGCAAAATGATTACCAATTCGTCCACGATTTCTAGAGCCCCCAGTTTATGTACCCTGGGATGCAGACCATCAGGTCCCGGGGACTGATCAGCCTTCAGACTCAACAGTCTATCCAAAACCTAATATATCCTATATTAATCTATCCTAATTTATCTATCCTATATTAGTCTATCCTCCAGTTCATCCTTTACCCTCCTTTGCCCGCTGTTACATCTGGGAGATTGTTTGTGTCTTCCCTAGTGAAGAAAGATCCAAAGAATCTGTTCAACTTGTCGGCCATTTCCGTGTTCCCCATAATAAACTCACCCGTTTCTGTCTTCACTGGCCCAATGTTGGTCTTAACTTTTTTTTTCCCTATTCACATACCTAAAGAAGCTTTTACTATCCTCCTTTATATTCTTGGCTATTTTAACTTCGTACCTCATTTTTTCTTGGCGTATAGCCTTATTTTTTTATCTTTTGTTGCTGTTTATACGCTTCCCTGTCCTGCGGTTGCCCGCTCATCTTTGCTATGTTATACATGTTCTCTTTTATTTTTATACTGCCCTTCAATTCCTTCGTCAGCGAAGGCCGCCCCTTCTCCATTTAGGATCTTTCTTCCTCGTCGGAATGCACCGAACCTGCACGTTCTGTATTATTCCCAGAAATACCTGCCATTGTTGTTTCACTGTCTTCCCTGTTAGTGTATTCTTCCATTGAACTTTGACCAGCTCCTCCCTCATAGCTCCATAGTTCCCATTTTTCAACTGTAATACTGACACATCCGATTATCCCTTCTCCTTCTCAAATTGTAGCTTAAAACATATCATATTATGTTCACTACCTCCTAATGGTTCCTTTACCTCGAGGTCCCTGATCAAATCGGGTTCATTGCACCACACTAAATCTAGAATTGCCTTCTCCCTGGTAGGCTCCAGTACCAGCGGTTCTGAGCCTCCATCTCGGAGGCACTCCACAAACTCCCTTTCTTTGGGTCCAGTACCAATCTGATTCTCCCAGTCCACCTGCATGTTGAAATCCTCCATGACATCTGTATCATTACCTCTGCGACATGCCAATTTTAACTCTTTATTAAAATAAAACCCAACGTTCAGACGGCTGTTTGGGGCCTGTAGGTAATTCCCATTATGATCTTTCTACCCTTCGAATTTCTCCGTTCTATCCATACTGACTCTACATCCCCTGATTCTATGTCCCCCCCCCCGCAAGGGACTGAATATCATTCCTCACCAACGGAGCAATCCCACCCCCTCTTCCAGTCAGTCTGTCCTTTCGATAAGATGTATATCCTTGAATATTCATTTTACAGGCCCAGTCCGCTTGCAGCCGTGTTTCTGTTATTCCCACAACATCGTACTTGCCAATTTCCAACTGAGAGACGAGCTCATCTCCCTTTTTCCTTATACTTCGTGCAGTCATATATAATATTTTTAATTCGTTAATCCCCTCTCCTTTCATATCAATTCCTATTTCACTTGGCCATACTGTATGATCTCTTCTTGAGCTTCCTACTCCATTGATTCTGTTGTCCTTTCTTATTTTCACTTTCCCTTTAACTCCATCCTTATATTTCCAGTTCATCCCCTCCCCTGAGTGCTCAGTTCTAGTCGCCTCACTACAGGAAGGATGTGGAAGCCATAGAAAGGGTGCAGAGTAGATTTACGAGGATATTGCATGAAAGAGGAGCTTGCCCTATGAAATCTGTTTAAATGATCTCGTCTTTTCTCCTTCGAGCGACAGAGGATGAGAGGTGACCTGATAGAGATGTATAAGATGATGAGAGGCATTGATCGTGTAGGTAGTCAGACGCTTTTACCCAGGCTGAAAAGGTTGCCACAAGAGGACATAGGTTTGGCGTGCTTGAGATTAGGTACAGAGGAGATGGCAGGGTTAAGATTTTTACTCAGAGGCTGGTGAGTGCATCGAATGGCCTGCTGGCAATGGTGGTGGAAGCAGATAAGATAGGCTCTTTTAAGAGATTTTTCAATAACTACACGGAGCTTAGGAAAATAGTGTGTATAGGGAATTCTAATAATTTCTAAGGTAGGGACATGTTCGGATCGATTTTGTGGGCCGAAGAGCCTGTATTGTGCTGTAGGTTGTCTATGTTTGTAAGTTTCTAAAACGTTTGCCAGCTATTTTCGGAACGAAATTTTAGGGGATAATATAGCAACGATTCCGTCTAAGACAGATGCGGAAACCACATGGCCAAGGCCCCCGACTGTGAGAGCTTTGCGATAATTTCTTGGGATTTATTGACCTATAGCTGCGTGAAGGGCTACATGTAGGAAATCTACCCTTTTAATGAGCGTCCGTGTGTTTACTGTCCCTTCTGAAGGACGGAAGGAATACAACAGAAGAAAGGGGTAAAGAGTATTTAGCCCTTCGGAGCAACTTCGAGCGAAGAAGGATGAGAAATATAAAGGGACTGTGCAGTCGACGAAAGAGATGTTGACAGAGGCATCTATGCTGGCTTTTGTTGTGTCTGATTGCTGAATTTCGTGCATACCAATGTCAGGGCTTCGGGTTGATACCTGTTGTGCTTGATAGCCAGAGTCTGCCGCCCTAGGAGAGAGAAAAAAAATATTCCACGCACAAGCTGGAGTTCCTGGCATTGAAATGGGCTGTGGTGTATATTTTGAGTGTCTACCTCTATTATTCCCGTTTGAAGTGGGGACTATTGATTTCTTGAGACATCCTTACCCCTTCATATATTTCTTCAGGTGCAGACACAACTTCGGTCTAATTTTTGTCCTTCCTTTGTCCTGCTGTTTGTCCGTCGGTCGTTCCGCGTTGCCACAGAGTCGCCATACTAGTTGTAATCTCCAGATTGGGCTGTATGTCAACCAGCAACTCTTGTCCCAGATGCAGAAGCTGGTTCTGATGGAGAATCCTCTTAGGCCATTCCCATCCTCTGGTTGAACCCAGAAATCTGGTACGTTTGTATTTGACGGTCAGCTAAGGTAAGCTTTACAGTTAGCACCAAATTCGTTTAGAGGATTCAGTCTCCCGGCATGAGTTGGAAAATATCACCTTTTGATCATACCTGCTCTTATTTCCTTGACCTGCTTGGCAGTTGCGGCATCCACTGTTTCAACATCCTCTTTCAATGATCTTCCCATATCAGATAAATAAGTCAGATAAATATTCGGTGATAGGGTTTCCTTGCGAAACCCAGATCAAAGGTCGGTAGGCAGCATGGCCTCGCGCCAAAATACCAAAAAAAAATGTTTGCGAATGCCTGGTCGATTAATTTCGTTTACAGTTGTAACAATACTATACGTCGACTCCACGTGTTCTTCTTGCTAGTTTCCAAGGTTTCGAGCATGTCTAGCAGGATCTAATTAGGTCTGTCGAGAAGGATAAGACCCTGTGTGTGATATGGCGTCGCCCTCGACTTTTCTGCTCTAAGCATGGTTATTAACTCATGTTTGAGACTCCTCTCGAAATCCACTCCCTGAACAATATGTATCCATCCGGAGAGTCCATAAAAATGAAGTACTTCTTCCTCAACAGTTTGGCCGCACTGAACTCCCTCTGATCGCTGGCAGGGAAAGCTTACGCATATCTGGTGCAGTGATTCGTGATGACTAAGACATTTGCCATGTTGCTGAAATCTGGCTCAATTGACAGGAAGTCCAGGTCAAGTCCACTTTCCTCCCCACCCCCCAACTCTGCAACTTGGGCAACAGCGCGGTTGTTCTATCTGTATCTCTCTCCGTATACATCGAACCGCCTCCTCTTTGGCCATGATGAGTTGACTTTCCGATGGAGGAGCATATTCCTTCTATGTTGCCTCGAAACTGATGGCATGAGCATCGATTTCGCCTTAAGGTACTTTATCCCTATTCCATTAACTCCTCTTCTATTGCTCGCTCTGGCTTCTAAACCATCCTCCTCACCTGCCCATCCACTCCTTTTCACGCCACTGTCTCTACCCTTTTTCAGATTGATTCTGCTCTAGCCCTTTAACTTTCCCATCTCCTGAATTCACACACGACCTTCTAGGTGGTCTTCCTTCGCAAAACTCATATTCTGGCGTATTGCCCTTGATTGCTAAGGAAGAGTCAACACCCGAATTATCGACTGTTTTTTTTTAGTACCATGAATGCTATCTGACCTGCTGACTTCTTCCAGAGTTTTGTGTGATTTGCTCCGGATTTTCAATAATTGTAGAATCTCTTGTGTTTATTCATCTACAAAATGCTATACCTGTCATTTTACTGCTGCCTTATTATTGGAACATTAGAAAGATTCCCTAGGACATTCAACAAAATTGTCCAGACATGATCCTGTGACGATCAATGTTTACGACTAAGTGTGCGGAAAACGAAACGAAAACTAACTCTTACATTGGGTAAAAATAAAGACAATTACACCACCACCCTCAGCAACGGCCTTGATAACCAAGCAGAGAATAAATATAAGTGGATGAAGGTCAAAAGCAAAATTTTAAATATGTTAACTTTGAGGATTCAGGTAATCGTGCACATCCATTCTGAACCTTTATACAAACAAACTATCCAAGCAGTTTCAGATCTTCATTTCCTTTTTTTTTTTAGAATGTGAACAATGTTCTGATTCACTCTCAATATAAACCACAACAAGAAGAGGAGGGATTAATTCACTAATCTCTGTATCTCATAAGAAAATCCCGCATGTCAGGTAGATGTAATAGGATCACTCATTGTAACGTGTCACTTTGAATATTCACAGTTAAAAAAAACATATTTTGCAAATGTTCACATTGTGAAGATTGATCGAAAATATAATTCATGATCTGAAGCTGGTCTGTTCCTGCCGTAATATAGTTGTTGGTCCATAGTTAACCACATGAGGACAGTTGTCGGTCTTAAATAAGTCAGCACAAAGCAGATGGCAACGTGGTCTGGTCAACGATTTCACTCTTTTGAATAAACGTTATATTAAAAGAAGTCGAAATTCTACTGAAATCAAAAGATCCCTATTCTCAAAGTAAAACAGGATATTTGTGCAAGTAAAAAATAAGGACCTATTTGAGAAAATTCTTCTGTTACCTGATTCCTCACTCTGCGGGGTGGAAATAGTTTTTAACATTCATAGTGTCCTTCTGTTTGTTGTAACTGTGATTGCATCCTACGAGAAGGGCGACAGAAGTTTTACGTGTAATTTCGCATGCTTACACTTGTAGCCTCATTTAAATGTCAACCACTGCGTCCTTTGTCCTCCCTGCTTGATACTTTGTCGAAGATCTTTGGAAGGTTTGTCAGGCGAACTTTTTCTTGACAGGTACCATACTGAATTCGTTTACTTTTATCATTACTCTAAAAGTACCAAGAAATATGATCGTTAATAATGGATGGTAACAATTTCCCAACCACTGATAGCGGGCTAACTGGCCTAAAATGTCCTTTCTTGTTCCATCCTCCCTTCTTAAAGCGTTGTGTGAACATTATAATTTTCCAGTCGACAGAATCATGACAGAGTCAAATAATTCTTTAAAGATCATAAGCAAATCAACAGCTATATCTTCAGCAATCTCTTTCACAACTTCTGGATGTAGTCCATTTGGTCTAGGTGACTAATCCACCTGAGTACTTTTCAGATTGTCTGTGAATTTTTCCTTTGCAATAGCGACGGCACTTACCCCTGCTCCCTGACACTTACATACCTCCGGCATACTGCTAGTGTCTTGGACAGTGAAGAATGATGCAACGCATTTATTGCTCATTTATTGATTCCCCATTGAAGTGGAATTTGTTCTTAGTCAGTTGAAAACAATGCTAGCATCCGAAGTCACGTTTCGGGACCTTATTTTACTCAGTACCAAGGAGAGAGAGCTAGTTTTCACCAGCTCCCGATCCTGCACGACTGTTACAATGGCGCCCCTTTCTGTAGTTCCGCATAGCAACAACATTCTTACAATAATATATCCGATCCTTGTAAATAAACATTACCAAACTAACAGTATGTTACTGATCACTAAAAAGAACGTAGAGTGAGTTACAAGTAAAGCTATCTTGCAGAGCTCAGCGCTGTGGTGGAAGCAGGTTAGTCTCATGCCTTATCTCACAACAGTTAGCACGTACTGTTCCCTATTTTCACACAAGGGTCCTAACTTTACAGTTTCCAATGTCCATAGTCAGGTAGCTAATCAAGCATTTTCCTCCGCAAATACCTCCTTTTTGATTTTCCAGATCTGCACTCATTCTGTTTACCCTGTTCAGATTCATACTCTTTTATTGAGTCTATCTCTGGAAAGCGGGCCTTCTAACACAAATGAAAGGGGCGCATTTCCAGACATTCTCCTCATTTTAGCTGTCACTACTATCCTCTTCCTCCTCCCATTCTCTAAACGTTCCAGGCCTTCTAGAAGGACCTCAACATACATGGGGCCATCGTCATCGTTTCATGTTCTCTGCAGGAAGTAGGGCACAGAGGAGCTTATTGCCCAGTACACAAATTACTACAAATGCAAAAATTCTCCAATAATGTACCAGCGTCCCCTTCCAGTTACCAAGAATCCACCATGCTGTCGCAGGTGGGGTATAGGTGTGGAGCAATATCCAAACTGTTATATTTCAGACCACTGATGCGGCTCCTTTCGCTCTCTTCTGCAGCTGAACAGGTGTTCTTCACCTAAATCCACTTAAGTCTATTTTAACTCTCCTTTTTCCTAATGCTGTTTGCACCGAGTGGTGTGTATCTAGTCGGGTATTCCTCCTTGCTTCACTGCAGTCCAAGTGATCAGCAAGACTTGATCGTGTACTTTCCACCTAGGAGATACAGAATTTTGATCATAAGTCGAACATATACTCAGTCTCCTGGTTTGAAGGGGTGCACATTTCCTTCGGTCACGGAAATTTGGGATCGTCTCATTTGGCATGCAGCTTTTCCACCACCTGACACAGTGGTTCTGCTTAATATACGTTTTTTTCTTCCATCTTTCTAGATCAAAGCTACTATTGCCGGTGTTATAGAGAGCTTCAACACAGTTGTCATTTGTCCACCAATTTATATTTCGTTTATGGTGAGCCCCGCACTCCTATTCTTCCGGTTCGCAGAACACACATCACTACAGAAAAAGTCTCTGGCCTCTTCAGGTCATTCTGCTGACACACTTTGCCTACTGCCGTTATTTATTTCTACGTTTACACTTTTCACCATTCCCGGTGATTCGGGTTGATCGGGGATATGTTACTTCCATTGATCTCCCTGTGCGTCATTCAGCCCTTGTACTGATCATTTAGGAAGATAAGTCCCTCTGTCAATATTAATCCACAATGGAATTCCAAATCTTGGTATGATTTCCTTCATTCGGGCATTCACTTCTGTTCCAGCTGCATCGATTCTGATCCTGTATATCTCCAAACACAGAGAGAACGTTACTATCACCTTTTTCCTCTGGCATCTGCGCAAAGCCTATTTGCAAGGTTTGAAACGGCATTACGGGCTGGGGAAGTGATCATTCTTTACCGGAGTCTTGCCTTTAGACTTCTGCTATCATATCAAATATGTCTGTGATCCCTTTCGTATGTGACAGTTATCCCTGGGTCATAGCATTGCTGATGAATCCCATGTTGCATCCCTCCTTTGCCCATGTGAGCCTGGCCTGGTGTGCCAGAGGCAGAAACGAGCTACGGGGACAAGCGACATGCCCATCGGGGTGGCAACAGAAGCCCGACGACAGGCAGTTATACTCTACGCGCAACTTTCTTGCTGTGAGCCAAGATCTCGAGCTTGCTGCAATCTGCAGATAGTGATGGCAGTGAGGAGTTCCCCCTCCACTTTTTCTTCTTTGCTGTCCTGTAATATAGGCTCCTGCTGGAGCGCCATCTGCTTCGCTGTTATGTCAGCGAAATGATCCCTTTGGTTTCCACGTCACGTGCAGAAGTCTAAGCAACACATTTGACTATGGCTACGCCCTGCGGCAATTGGATGGCCTCTAACAAGTTAATATCAAGTCCAGAATGTGTGTGTGTGTGTGTGTTTTTTTTTCGGAGGAAATAATGAATCCTCTTTTCTTGCAGAGCCGTCCAAAATCATGGGCTATTCTAAAGGCATAACGGAAAACAGTGTAGTTGTTCGCAGTCTTACCCGAGGTTAATATACATGCCCCAGTGAGACGCACAATTTCTGCTGACTGTGCAGACGCTTCTACATCCACATGGGGCGTCACAACGGCTTATCCGGTCAATAGTGGATTATCTGATTGTGGTAGGGAAAAGTTATCGGTCTACAAGATCAGGTCTGATTTATCGAAGTGTTCGCTGCCGTGGACCGGTCTGTAGGAGGCCCTAGCTTGCACAGCGGCCGCACAATCATAATCTTCATCCAGTTATTGAGCGGGTACTGGTGGCACAAAGGTCGCAGAGTTTCCGGCAGTCGACCGTTGGTAGTTATAGTTAGATCACGACAAGTGGATTTCCTCATAGCCGGTCTTGTGGGAGTACGTAAAATGCTGGGTGCGGCGTAATTTTGAAGCAGAGTCACACTATAGTTTATCAATTCAACGCAGTGCTGATAAAGCGCTATGGAGATGTATTTTTGAACGACCAGCACTGTGGTTAGCTTCGCTCGCAGGCAGAAGGGTATACCCTTTAGTACAACACGTACGGAAGCAGTGTAATAGGCCATTGGTCGTTTACTACCCCTGTATTTTAGGGACGTCACTGCGGAAGCGAATCGTTACTCTCGTTAACCTACATCAGGAACGGCCTCTCATAGTCCGGTAAGCTCTGGGCTGGCGCCTAACGAAGGACATATTTTATGGTTGTGAATGTCCAATCCGTTTCATCAGTCCATCACTCAGTTGTTGTCTGATTGTGCAGGGTAGCTATACGAGCACAGCATCCATTTTTCTATATTCCGGTATCCACTGTTGACAGAAACAACCGTCCACAGGAAGGAATGCATTTTTTTTTCTTTGTCTTTGGTAACGGAATGTGCTAGAGAGCTAATATACGGTCTTTTCCTCCACCTCTCATTCCCTGCGTCAGCTCGAACCCGAAATACTGCACGCTGATCTGTCAAAACTGAACTTGTCTACGGAAAACCGGTGCCCCATGTCAGATTGATTCTGTAACACCCTACTGTATCAGCTAGGCAGTGACGGCCCGTGTCCGAAGCTATCAGGATAGCCTCAGCATATTCGATACGGGTGGGAAGATCGGAGAAAGATCACTCATCCAGGTCATGCTTTACGGTCTCCGGATATACTGCTGGGCTTTCCCTGTATTCTTACGGTAAACGGGTCCAAGTATACTGCTGATTCTTGTAGTTCAGGGAGGATAGATACTGACAGCCAGGATGTAGAGGTATAGAGAAAAACGTTGAACATAAGACTTTGATAGTGAAGGTACTGGCGGCGGCGGGTATAGAAGTGAGGATGATGTTGGTATCGTGGATCAGTGTGGCAATGGGATAATCATCTTATTTATTGCTATTACGATCAAAAATAATAACCATTCTTTCCTCCTTCCTGTGTTTGTAATCGGAAGAATGGTGGTGTTACAGGGACTTCTTGTCTTAAACAGAACCCCTTGTCGCAGGACAATGTATTACCAGCGGGATGCCTTCTGTTATCTGATCTTGTTTCACGCAGAGGAGGAGGGATCCCTTCTTGAGGGTTACCTGATTTTCTGCTTTTCCTGTGCATCAAGCGAAATGGCTCTTGTGTAAGACTAGACCCGTGTTCCTGCCGGCGAGAGCTTTCAGGTAAAGCAGTGGCCCTGCCTGTCTGGGGCGGGTACTGATGCTGAAATAAATCCTTTAAATTCTTAGGTCTTACGGTAATACTTTCTGTCTGCCCGTCCAAAAACTCGATAGTGAGCGTATCTGCGCGGGAATTAGAACAGAGATTATATGAACTGTGTGCGAAATTTGTGATTGACTGTGCACCATTGGTTCGACATGCTTTGGTTAGTGTGGGGCCTTACGGCCATTGTGAGGTGGCTTTGCCAGTATCCTGTGAGAAAAACCCTCTGTTTTTCATTGGTCTCACGGTTGGTTGTTTTGTTTTACTGCTAAACCCATCCCTTCGATGCGAAGTAATTTAGCAGTCAAGTTTTCAATGTCTCCGTTTCTCCATCAGAGGGTGCTGTATGCTCATCATACGTGGAATCTGCGCTCTGCTCCGAAAGCGGTGCAGTGAAGCACATTGCGTTTCCGATTGGTTTCCAGGAGGTATTGCAAATCCTGTTCTTGCAACTCGGAGGAATCCCCTAGGGCTGTGCATAGTTATTGTATGTGCCGGGAATAACTGCTGCAATCTAGTTGCCAGCAGTATAATTTAGGAGTATCATGACAATCATCCACTCTTCTCGCGAGCTTTAACATATGTCTGACCCAATTTGCGGGAGATCAATGTGAATGTCATTGGGTCGAAGTATGCATTCGCACCTAACTTACAGAGAGTCTGTCTGCCTAACAAGGGGAGGGGGCATATCGTGGAAATTATAAAGTTGTCAGTAACGTCCACATTATCTGTTGTTACCGAGGAAGGTGGCGAAACTGATTCCGTTATCGGCACATCGGCTATCCTGATGGTGCTTATCAATTGTCTATTAGCTTGTGGAGTAGGGCACAGAAGAGAGTAATACAAGTATTGATGAGATAAGTCACCTCACCCTCTTCTAATTTTACAACCATTATCTGCTCTTCTCTCATAATTCTGCACAGTCTAATATCTGCTGCCTGATAACTGGTTCTCCGCGGCATCCCTATTGCTGAGGTAAGGGATGAGTAAAAGAGAAAGTGAGCGATTCTCCATCTTCTGAAGCCCAAGCACAGCAACTGATCGGGGGCAACCGACTATTTCGCGACCAATGGCCTACCCTTCCGGAATTTCGGCATGTAGTTGCACAATTAAGGCCCAGTGCCTCTTCTCTCCACTACTGTAGCATTGGTCGCTTGGAGAACCACGAGGATTTCTTCGGAACCTCAAATTACTTTCCCTTCCCCGGCTCCGCACATGAAGTGGAAGTCCTTGCCGACTTGCATATTTTTGTTCCACGTCGGTTTTCTGACAAAAGAAGCCCTCCCGACTGATATTGCATAAAGCTGTAATTTTCTGTATCCTGTTCGGATTCAGTATTTTATAATACTGGGGTTGCTGTGGCCACAGACATTTCAACGAAGTGTGAATTGCCGAAGAGCCATTCCCCTAAATGTGTATTCCTGCACTCTCTCCAACTTCAGTTTAAACCTTGTTATGAAATCTGGAATTGGTTCAGCCTTCTTCTGCAAGCACCGTGTCACCCCTGCTATATTGCTATGTGTCCGTGCTTGCAGGCATTATAGCATTTTCCCTCCATTCTCCAAACAGTGTGTCATTGTCTCTTTACCAGGCACCGTGACATCCTGTCTCTAGTTTCCTCTTTCTACCGGGGGAATCTCTGAAGTCTCCTTTAGCAAAGGCTCGGGCAACCCATAGGCATATTTCAGAGCAACTGTAAATCCCCCAGGGAAGGGCGAGTATATAGTGCTCATATGGACAAATCAATTGTTAAACGCGCATATTTTATTTAAATGGTCAGATGACTCCATCAGCACCACGTGTACTTCAGTTGGGTCCCATGCATTTAAAAAAAGGAACGTTGCCTATTATAAATTTTGAGGGCTGATTTGTGGTTTTGGCCATCATTTTCTGCTTTCTCTCTGCTTTTGTGTGTCATCTGTCGGCTCACGCTGCCTCCCGCAGCACCTGCGGTGCTGTTCACATTGGACTCGTCTTTGGCAACCCTCGTGCAACCTGGAGCCGTTGTGGCCGCCGCTTCCTGGCTGTTCCTGCATCTACCGTCGCCCAAAGACGGTGGCCATTTGAATCAAGTCCTCTGTGTCTGCTGGGGGTACACGGGAAAGCTCGGTCCGACCTGGGATACTGTCCGTGGGGCAATTGGGTGGCCAGGGGATTATTCATATGGGGTATTTTATCTTCCTTAGTTAACTGAGGGACGCTTTATTCCTAAAGTTAGGTGCGTAGATCAGTAATCGCCCCTGCCAATTCCCTCATTTCTTACCAATTTACTCAATTGCCAATGATGAAAGTTTGTTCACAGCACTACCAATTAACGCTGGAGCAAATGGGCCTATCCCCCAGCACAAGATTCGCAGCTTTCTTGTGCGCTTTTGGATTGTTAACACGATCGCTTTCTATTTAACTGAGGTTTACCCAACAATCCCCCTTCATGTCCCGTTATGCCGGGATCCTGCCGACTACGCCAAATTGACTCGGAAATTTTACTTTAATCAAGCGTAAAATATGCTCGACTCCGGAGACTCGTTTCCGAATCATTATTTATCTTGGTACAAAGTACAAAGACGAGCTAGTCTGCAGCAACATAGGACTCTTCTGTCCTGTTACAATAGTGTCCGCTTATACAACTCAGCATAGTATCAGCAGACTTATTGAAATATATCCTGTCACTGTATGGAAATATTGGCACACTACAAATAGGTTGCTTTTCACTTAAAAAAATCTTACAGGAATGGAGCAGATACAAGTAAAACTATCTTGCAGAGCTCAACACATTAGTTTCTGTTCCTGTGGTTGAAGGATACGAGACTCATCTCTTATCTCGCAAGTGTTCTCTGTTTTTACACAATGGTCTTTACTGTAACGTATCTAATTTCCTTTGACACGTAGCTTATTAACCCTATTCTTCCACAGGTATTAGTTCCTGAACAATCTCCAGTTGTTTAGTACAACCAGCTCTCACCTATCTTCTAATGTTTATATAACTGAAAATAAAACATGTATTATTCTGTTTAATATTATTTGCTAGTTTGCCCTCATATTTCATCTTTACCCTTCAAATGGCTCTTTCGTTTGTCATTGGCTGGATTAAAAAAATCGCAAATGATCCAACTTCGTACACACGTTTGCTCCATGATATGCCCTTTTGCTCCTTCCAGTTGTTCTGGCTATTGATCTTGTGCAATGCGCTTTATATTTAGTGCCGAAAGTGGAAACCTACTTCACTTAGTAACAGCACATGCTTCGTGATATATAAGCAATACAATATGAAATGATGTTGGATTAGAAAGTGATGTTGCAGATACTTGTGCACATCAGTTTGCTGAATTAAACGAAACACTTACAACAATGACCAAATGACTGACGAAATTCACTTGACCAGCGGCGAAATGGGAAATTATTACTCACAGGGAATGTTTGGACTTCGTTCTGATTTCGTGCGAGTATGGGATCCTTCTGCAGGACTGGATAAATGTAACAGAGGAACAGATATAAATGGTGTGTGTTTGGGGTGGGGGGTGGAGATGAAAACACAAAGTGATTGTGAAACCTGAAGGAAGAGGGATGAAGTAAAGGACTAGGAAGTTGGTAGTAGACATAGACATAAAACATAGACATAAGTCCATAAGAAAAGAAAAATGGCATGTGGAGCACGAGAGGCAAGCGATAGGTGATCAAGCAGATAACATAAGAGAGGGAAAGAAGGATGGAAAACGTGAAGGAGCGGGTAGTAGGGGTGACTACCAGAAACGGGAGACATCGCTGTTCAGGACATCTGATGGCATGCTACCCAAACGGAATATAAGGTGTTGTTCATCCAACCTAGTTGTTGGCTCATCGCGTCAGTTGAGGCCCTCCCATGTAAGTTTTCACCAAACACCTTGTGTTTCTCTCTCCCTTCTCGCCGAATTTTAAATCTGCTCTTCAGCATTTTTTCTCTAATCCTGCCAAGGGGCCTAGGCCAGAAAAGTCGAAGGTGCTCTTTTCCATGGCTGCTGCCTAGCCTGCTGAGAACCTCCGGCATTTTGTGTGCAATGCTTCGATTACCAGCATCCGCAAGTTTTATTTTGTTTTAAGGTGGTAATCCTAAGGTTTTAGCTTTTGGAGGCTTCACTTACAGAAAGCAGAGGAAAGTACAACTCAGGTTGTTTCTGTCTCTTCTTTATATCTGCTCAGATAGAACAGTAGCAATGTCAGGCAGTGTTGTCAAATGGCTCCCCTTGCGCGATGTGGGTTGGCAGGGAGACCTCCAGTCTCTCTGACGACTTCAACCGCTGAAAGACCGTCCAGCTGCACTCTCTAACAGACTAGGTTAAGGAGTTGGATCTGGAACCGCATGACACTCCGGATCATTCAGGATGCTGAATGATCCGGCATATCGAGAAGTTGTTGCTCACAAGGTGCAGGCAAAGGGAAATGAGTGGCAGTCAGAAAGCGGAAAGGGATTAAGGAACTATCACACTCAAAGGATATATGACTCCCTATGGCCACACCTCACAACCACCCCCCCCCCCCCTACAATAGCACGTATATCAGTTAGATAATATCGAATATTGGGGTAATGGCGATTAACTAAAAGGCGGAAGCCGCACTGGTCGGCTCTCTGGCACAATCTGACGAGACTCAGAAGGAAAGTGGGGGAAAGAGGCACACTATGACGAAAGTGAAATTGTTAGTTATGGGATCGGACGTGAGTTTCTGGGGACGAGAAAGAGATACCCGGATGGCTTGTTGATTCTCGGGTGCCAGGATCCGAGGAAAAACGGATCGAATCCTCAGCATTCTTAACACGATGGATGCAGAGGCAGACGTTGTGGAGAACGTAGGTACCGATAACCTGGATCGTTAGGACAAAGTCAGCGTGGGGAATTCAGAGAACTACGTGAAATTTGCTACCGAAGCCACGTGCTAGTGAGGGCGGTGTTAGAAAGGTTTAATACGTGGTTAACGGTTTACTAAAGGTTTAATACGTGGCTAAGGAGCTGGTATCGGAGGAAGGGCATAAGAGTTTTGGATCACTGAGCTTTCTTCCAGTGAATTTGTGACCTGTACAGAAGAAACGGTTTTCACCTGAGCTTGTGGTGAGCCAGTATCCCAGTGGGAAAATTTATTAATGGTGCACGATGGTGTTTACACGAATGTTACATTTGGGATGTGAACCAGAGTGCCAGAAGAATTATTGGAGAGTTTGTACAAGCAGATGCTGTTAAGACCTTAAACAAACGTCGGGAATCAAAAAGGTGAGCATGGTGTGACTTTTGTCTTGAGCTGCCAATATACTAAGTGCTAGAAGTATGGAAGGAATGAAGGATAATTGTTTTGAAGAGGGGATAGCTGCTTTTGAAATCGAGGCAATGCATACTGAGGATAAACTACTGACTTGGCAAAATTGCAGTCAGCCGGATGAATTACAACATAAAAGGCAGACAAATTCGAAAAGCGTGAATAAAGGACTGAAGATGTTTATATCTGAATGGGAGCAGGATATTGAATAAGGTAGAATAACTTTCAGCACAAATGTAGATGAGTAGGAATGATGTTGTACGTATCACTATTATGGTTGAATGATTATCGCTGGAACAGTAAGTTCAAAGATACACATTGTATCAAAAGGGTAAGCTGGTAGGCGGGGGGGGGGGGGTGGAGGCTTGTCGTTTGCTGAAAGTGAAATCAAATCATCAGAAAGTGGTGACAAAAGATCGGGAGGTGTATAATCGTTGCAGATAAAGCGAACGAACTGCAAGGATTAAAAAAAACCCTGATGTGAGTTGTATATAGACCCTCCAAGCAGTAGTAAAGATGTGTTCTACAAATCACAATGAGAGTTAGAAAATGAATGGTAAAAGATTACTGTTGCATTAGCCATGGGAGATGTCAATAAATAGACCCATAGGTAATCGGAGGTTAGTGGATTGAGAAACATTTAAAATCAACAGAAAGGAGGCAAATACCCATTAGGATGTTAAAGTTGGCATGCGGAAGTAAGTTAGTCAATAATATCAAACAGTATGACAGGAGTTTATTTAAATATATAAAGTGTATAATAGAGGCAATGAAAAGGTGAAGTAACTGAATCAGTAGTTTGCATCAATCTTCACAATAAAAGACAGTAAACGTATGATGGCATCAGGGGCAGGAAATGTATGAAAGTATCATAACTTGTGAGAGGTTTTTTGGGAAATTGCTAAGGCCAAAAGGCAGATGAACCACCTGTACCAGTTGCTGTGCACGCCAGTGTTCTGAAAGATGTTGTGGAAAGGATGGTGATGGGCATTCGTAATGATCCTACATGATTCACCAGATTTTGGAATTGTTCTGGAAGACTGGAAATTTGCAAATGTCACTCCTAGAAGGGAGAGAGACAGAAGAAAGGAAACGTTAACTAGTTTGTTCTGACTTCAATAGTTGGGCGGTTGTTGAAATCGATTATTGACGATGAACCGTCAGAGTATTTGGTGGTACATAATAAAATAGGACCCAATCAGCATGGTTTTCTAAAGAGCAAATCTGCTGGAATGCTCTGAATAAATAACAAGCAGGCCAGATAAAGGATAAACTATTCATGTTGTCTACTTGCATTTTCAGAAGATCTTTGAAATAGTGACACACATGAAGCTGTTTAACAAGTTTCGAGAACACTGGAAAGATTCCAAGCTGGATAAAGCGGCAGCTGATTGCTAGTAGCAAAGAGATGGAATGAAGAGAGCCTTTCTTTGACTGGCTGCCGGGGAGTAGATGTGTTGCACGGAGATCTGCAATGGGAACGAGTCTTTTTATGTCATATTTCAGTGATTCGGCTGATGGGATTGATAGATTTTTGTTGCAAAGTTTGCAGACGATATGAAGATAGGTTGAGGACAGCTAGTTCTGTAGAAGTAGAGAAGCGACAGAACGTCGGACAGATTAGGGGAATGAGAAAAGAAATACTGATACAATGCGGTGCCGGGCAATATACCGTCATGCACTATAAACGGATTACCATATAATAATTACAGCAAGGAAGTAGGCCATCTCGTCCCTTCTAGTCCGTACGGAACGCTTACTCTCACGTAGTCCCACCGACCTGCACTTAGCCCATAACGCTCCTTTCCTTTCCTATCCATATACCTATCCATTTTGAATGACAATATCGAAACTGCCTGGACCACTTCTACTGGAAGCTCCTTCCACGCAGCTACCACTCTGAGTAAAAAAAGTTCCCCTCGTGTTACCCCTAAACTTTTGCCCCTTAACTCTCAACTCGTGTTCTCTTGTTTGAATCTCCCCTACTCTCAATGGAAAAAAAGTCTACCTGCATCAACTCCAACAATCCACCCCATAATTTTAAGTTCATCTTTCAAGTTCCCCCTCAGCCTTCGACGCTCCACAAAATAAAGACCTAACTTGTCCAACCCAGGTAAAATTCTAGGAAATGACCTCGGTGCTCTCTCTATTTTGTTGACATATTTCCTACAATTCGGTGAGCAGAACTGTACACAATAATTCTAATTTGGCCTCAAAAATGCCTTGTGCAATTTTATCATTACATCCCAACTCCTATACTCGATGTTCTGGTTTATAAAGCCAGCATACCAAAAGATTTCTTCACCAGTCTATCCGAATGAGATTCCACCTTCATGGAACTATGCAACATTCTTCCTAGATCACTCTGTTCTACTGCAGTCCTCAGTGCCCTATAATTTACCATGTATGTCCTATTTTGATTAGTCCTTCCAAAATGTAGCACCTCAAATTTATTAGCATTAATCTCCATCTGCCATATTTCAGCCCACTCTTCTAACTGGCCTAAATCTCTCTGCAAACATTGAAAACCTACTTCATTATCCACAATGCCACCCACCATAGTCTCATCTGCATACTTACTACTCCAATTTACCTCACCATCATCCAGATCATTAATGCATATGACAAACGACTTTAGACCCAGTACTGATCCCTGAAGCACACCACCAGTCACCGGCCTCCAAACTGATGAACAGTTTTCCACCACTACTCACGGCATCTCCCATCCAGCCACTGTTGAATCCATTTTACTATTTAAATATTAATACCTAACGATTGAAACTTCCTAACTAACCTTCCGTGTGCAACCTTGTCAAAGGCCTGACTGAAGTCCATATAGACAACATCCACTGTTTTACCCTCGACCACTTTCCTCGTAATCTCTTCAGAAATTCAATAGGATCTGCCAAACATGACCTTCCACGCACAAATCCATGCTGATTGTTCCTCATCAGACCCTGTCTATCCAGATAATTATATATACCATCTTTAAGAACATTTTTCCCTTCATTAACTTCAAAAGTACAGGCCGATAATTGCGAAGTTTACTCTTTGAACGCTTGTTAAACAATGAAACCAGATGAGCAATATGCCAATCCTCCGGCACCATCCCCGTTTCTAATAACATTTGAAATATTTCTGTCACAGCCCCTGCTATTTCTACACTAAATTCCGTCAAGATCCTAAGGAATATCCTGTCACGACACTAGGACTTACCCACTTTTATATTCTTTAAACGCGGTGTACATCCTCTACCTTAATCATCACAGTTTCCATAAATAGCCTATTTGTTTCCCTTACCTTACATTATTCATATTTCTTTCAAAATCTCCCCATCTCTTTTGGCTCCACACTTTGCTGTACACTCTGTTTCTCTAAGTGACCAATTCTGCTATTAATATAACTATAGAATCCCTTTGGATTTATTTTCACTTCACTTGCCTTCGGAACCTCATATCTTCTTTAAGCTTTTATAATTTCTTCCTTAAGATTATTTTTACATTGTTTATATTCCTCGAGCGCCTCGTTTACTCTATGTTGTCTGTATTAATTTAGATTTTCTCTCTTTTTCGGAAACAAATTTCCAATCTCCGTTGTAATCCATGGCTCTCAGACTTTTAACATTTCCCTTCAATCTAACTGGGACATAAAGATTCTATACCAATAAAATTTCAACATTAAATGACTTCCATTTCTCTATTATATCCTTCCCATAAAACAAATTGTCCCAATCCACTCCTCGAAATCCTTTCACATCTTCTCAAAGTTGGCCTTTCTCCAATCAAAAATCTCAACCCTTGTTCCAGACCTATCCTTCTCCATAATTATAGTGGAACGACTGGCATTGTGATTATTGGACCCGAAGTGTTCCCCAACACATAACTTCGTCACCTGACCTAACTCATTCCACAAGAGGAGATCTAACACTGCCCCTTCTCCAGTTGGTACCTCTAGGTATTGCCGCAAAAAAAAAACAAACAAACAAACAAACAAAATATCTTGCACACCTTTTACAAACGCCAAACCATCCAGCCCTTTGACAGAATGGGTTTCCCAGTCTATGTGTGGAAAATTAAAATCTCCCACAATCACATTCTTGTGCTTATACTTGTTGTTCTATCTCCTTACAAATCTGCTCCTCCAATTCTCGATTCCCATTTGATGGTCTATAATACCCCCCTATAAGTCTTACTACAATTTTTCCATTCCTCAATTCCACACAAGAAACCCCCCTAGTGTGCCAAAGAATCGCAGTAATATTGTTTCTGACAAGCAATACAACAACTCTCCCTTTTGCCGCTCCGTTTCTGTCACATCTGAAGCAACGAAATCCACGAATATTTAGTTGCCAAACACACCCCTCCAGCAACCATGTTTCACTCATAGCTGCAACATCATATTTCCAGGTATCAATACATACTCTAAGCTCATATACTTTTCTTACATTACTTTTAGCATTAAAAAAAGCATTTAAGAAATTTACCATCTCTTACTCTATTTTTATTGTTAACCATGCAAACAACTTTACTATCTTCTTTTTCTTCCTTCTCCCCTAATTTTTCGGTCTGAGAACTCCCCTTCGCTATGATGTCAGGAGTACGTTTTTTTTTACTGAGAGAGTGTTGAGTGCGTGGAATGGGCTGCCGGCAGCGGTGGTGGAGGCGGATGTGATAGAATGTTGTAAGAAGTTTTTAGATATGTACATGGAGCTTAGTAAAATAGGTAAGCCTAATAAGGTAGGGACATATTCTGCACAAACATTTGGGCCGAAGGGCATGCATTGTGCAGAAGTTTTTCTATGTCTCTTTGTTTCAGACTGGATTAACCAAATGGCCAAATTATGCTTCTATATCTGGTTGTGTCATGGACTCATCAGCATGAAGTTTGAACTGGATACATGCAAGACATTAAACATAAGGAAATCTGCAGTTGTGTTAGTGGAATAGAAAACAGAGTTCAGGATACAATAAAACCGTTGGATGAGTCTGAAACATATCAGTATCTGGGGATCAACAAGGAAAGAACACAGATCATAGTGTGATAAATGTACAGCTTTTGACAGAATTGAGCTCCATATATAACAAATGAAATAATCAGTTTCGCTACACCCATATTAAAGTATTTTTGGCATAATAACTTATTTCTAAACCAAACTGGAAAATTTACAAAAAAAAAAACATGTAAAGACAAATTTTGGAAAATGCATTCGAATGCCCTTAGATTAACATTACCAATGACAGAAGTCATAACAGTCCTTTAAATTTTAGATACCCGTCAAATAAAACGCCTAAGAATATACTTTCAACAACGGAAACAGGAATCAGCGCTGCTTACAGACATATGCAATTTTGATCAAAAGTATACTTCACTAAACTTAAAAGACAGCACAACCCAGATATATGAAGAAGTATCACTATTGAGGAGAAGTTGTCCAATAGATGACCATGATCCCACATTTAGAACATCTGCACCGTCAGACAGATGGTGTACTGTTGAACAGGCAGGCATGTACCGGGAAACCTGAAAAATAGACTGCTAACATTCAACATCACCGGCTGCGAATTTTGCAAGTGTTTCTCAGAGGAGCGGTCCACTTGCAACTGAGATTACTCAAAAAGATAAAGAGAAGAAAGGCACGCATAACATTGTCATTAGAAATAAACACACACTTAATGCACATATATTACCGAGCAACGGAACTTGAGAATGCATGACAGGATCCGGGGAACACTTCATCAACAGTTTAACAGTAATATCTATGTAAATTGTCCGAAAGCCACAATAGTAAACAAAGTAGAAATTTAGATCATCTCAGAAGTTCCTAACAATTGACAAACGTGTGCGCCTGGCTACGCCCGTAATTCAGGATAACTAATTTAACAGATAGAGCCAACCCAGACAAACATAACTTACAGAAATCAAGAAGTGAAATACTTCACAAATACACTAAATTACAAGAGGAAATATAAAGTTTATGGAGCATGAACAGTGTATACATTGTCCCAAAAGGAATATCTACAACTGATATGATTCCAATATCATTACACCTTAAGCCAAAGCAGCAATATTTATGAGAATTTCCGGAAAGCGACAATATTAGGTCACACAAAAAATATTCGGAAGTGCATAACATCTGAGAAGTGACTGTGTTTGGCTATGCCAGTCCCCGAGGTTATAAAAGCTTGAGTGAGCAAAACACTCAGCAGCAATAATAAAATAATAATAATAGCTTTATTTATATTGCAACTTTTAGACTTTCTCATGAGGCTTCGAAATGCTTTACATAAATTCTAAAGTAAAGTCAATGTGTATAGAAGTTTGTATCTGGATTAAGAGTGCATGCCTGTGTTCATAATCGCATTGATTGTTGAACCTTACCAGCTGTTGCATTGAAATCTAACTTTCAGATTCATGAAAGCATCCTGAGTCAAAATCACACAAAAAAGCTGTAAGATGGTGGATTATGAACATTGGGGTATCATATGCGTATTTCTAACATTATTGTGGTGCAAGATTTTCATTACGGAGTCTTTATTTTCAGTATACCTCTACATAATAATTAGTAATAAAATTACTCAGCTGAAGGTAGAGAAATATAATTCAATTTTCTGGTCCTGTGGGCTCAATCCGCGGAATTCAACCACTGACATAACATAGGCGACAATACCATACTTTCAAAATTGGCAACATTTCAGGTTCTAGACTGTCTCTTCTAATTAGGAAGACCCACTACCAGCTCAGCGATCCTACATTTGAAAGACTGGAATAACTCAGTATATGTTTATAATATTGATCAAATGTCAATGTTAGTGCTGACATGTGTATGCCTATTGCCTTCGTCTGTGAAAACATACGAAATGATGTTTACATTAGTGTTAAGGACCGCAGATCTGAGATAAATGTTATATTTCAGCATTTCATTTGAAGCTTGTCAGCACTTACATCCTACCATTCTGTTCACAAAAACATACATTTTAGCAACGGCTGATAATGTTAAGTATCTGCATCAAAAAATTGGCCCATAAACATTTTTGAGCCAGAATGCAGCATGCGACCAAATATAGATGCGGCATTTCAATATTTCAGAGGAAAAGGAAAATAAAATCTCCCATACCAGGTGTTTCTTGCCAGCTCACGAGATAACCAGATTTGCAGAGACGTTGCTGTGTTGCTGCAGAACGTTGCAGCAGTCTCCGTATACATCGAATGAAGTGGATAAATATTAGGTACAATGTTCAATTATTACTGTCTCAATAATTCCTTGCAAATAGTTGGTAAGGAAAACAATACTCAACAATCTTACGTTGGAACCCTTCAGAGCAGCTGTGTGGGGCAATGCATTTCCTAAAATACTTGGGAAATACCATTGGTACACAAAATAAGTGTTTTGTCTTGCTTTTAAGCAGATCTGACAGTACATTTTCTGACAAAATCAATTTGTGTGAGGAGAGCAGAGGAAACACGAGTATAAAATTTGACAAAGGGAAAAAAAAAACAAACAAACAGCTCATTCCAACTGGATAAATTCTACAAGATAGTCCAAATTGTTATATTAAATTAACAGAAAAGATTCAATCCACATTGGTACATAGAACATATAATATAGAATAGTACAGCACATTAAAGGCCGTTCGGCCCACATTGATATGTCGACCCTCAAATCCTGCCTCCCATATAACCCCCAATCTTAAATTCCTCCATATACCCGTCTATTAGTCTCTTAAACTTCACTAGTGTATCTGCCTCAACCACTGACTCAGGCAGTGCATTTCACGCACCAACCACTCTCTGAGTGAAAAAAAAAACTTCCTCTAATATCCCGCTTGAACATACCTCCCTTTACCTTAAAACGATGTCTTCTTGTATTGAGCTGTGGTGCCCTGGGGAAGAGGGGCTGGCTGTCTATTCCTCTTAATACCTTTTACACCTCTGTCTATTTCTCATCATACTTTGTACACCTCCATCATGTCTCCTCTCATCATCCTTCTCCCAAAGAGTAAAGCCCTAGCTCCTTTAATTTCTGATCATAATCAATACACTCTAAACCAGGCAGCATCCTCGTAGATCTCCTCAGTACGCTTTCCATTGCTTCTAAAACCTTCCTATAGTGAGGCGACCAGAACTGGACACAGTACTCCAAGAGTGGCCTAACCAGAGTTTTATAGAGCTCCATCATTGCACCGCGTCTCTTAACTTTATCCCTTGACTTATGAAAGCGAACTCCCCATATCTTTCTTTCCTACCCTAACTACCTGTGAGGCAACTTTCAGAGATCTATGAAAATGTACCCACAGATACCTCTGTTCCTCCACACTGCTAAGTATCCTACAAATTAACTTATACTCTGTCTTGAAGTCTGTCCTTCCAAAGTGTACCACCTCAAACTTCTCCGGGTTGAACCCCATCTTCCACTTCACAGCCTACTTCTACACCCTATCAATGCCTCCCTGCAATCTTCGACAACCCTCTACACTATATACAACATACCCAACCTCTGCGTCGTCTGCAAACTTGCCAACCAATCCTTCTACCCCTACATCCAGGTCGTTAGTAAAAATCACGAAAAGTAGAGGTCCCAGAACAGAACCTTGTGGGACACCACTAATCATAACCCTGCAATCTGAATGTACTTCCTCCACAACCACACTCTGCCTTCTTCAGGCAAGCCAATTCTGAATAACATGGCCAAACGTCCCTGGACCCTATGCCTTCTAATATTCTGTATAAGCCTAGGGTTCGGAACTTTGTCAAATGCATTACTAAAATCTATGTAGATCACATCCACTGCACTACCCTAATCCATATGCCTGGTCAGCTCCTCACAGAACCCTCTCAGTCTTTTCAGACACGATCTGGCCTTCACAAAGTCATGTTGACTGTCCCCGAACAGACCATTCTTCTCTAAATGCCCATAGATCTTATCTCTAAGAATCATTTCGAACAGTTTTCCCACCACAGACGTAAGACTTATTGGTCTGTAATTATCCGGACTACTCCCTGCTAACCTTTTTGAACAAGGGGACAACATTCAACTCCCTCCAATCCTCCGGCACTATTCGCATGGACAACGAGGACATAACAATCTCAGCAAACTCTTCCCTCGCCTCTTGGAGAAGTCTTGGGAATATTCCGTCAGGCCCCGGGACTTCTCCGTTCTAATGTATTTTAAAAACTCCAAAACCTCCACTCCCTAAATATCAACATGCTCCAGGCCATCAACCTCACTCATATTGTCCTCACCGTCATCAGGTTCACTCTCATTGGTGAATACAGGAGAAAAGTATTCATTGAGGACCTTGGTCACTTCCACAGCCTCCAGGCACATCTTCCCACTTTATTTCTAATCGGTCCTAACTTCACTCCTGTCATCTTTTGGTTCATCACATAATTCAAGAATGCATTGGAGTTTTCGTTTACCCTACTCGACTAGGCCTTCTCATGCCCTCTTCTTGCTATTCTCAGACCCTTCTTAAGCTCCTTTCTTTATACCGTATATTCCTCAATATACCCATCTGATCCTTGCTTCCTAAACCTCATATATGCTGCATTCTTCCACCTGACTAAATTCACCAGCTCACTTGTCACCCATGGTTTCTTCAACCTACCATTCTTTATGTTCCTCACCGGGACAAATTTATTCCTAACATCCTGCAAGCGATCCTTGAACATCGACCACATGTCCATTGTACATTTCCCTGCAAAGGATCATCCCAAATCACACCTGCATGTTCTAGCCTTATAGCCTCGGAATTTGCCCTTAACCAATTAACATTTTCCTGTCTTCTCTGATTCTATCCTTTTCCATGAAAATGCTAAAAGCCAGGGAGCGATGATCACTGTCCCACAAATGCTCACCCACTGACAAATCTCTGATCGGACCCGGTTTGTTGCCTAATACTAGATCTAGTATGTCATTCCCCCTTGTCGGCCTGTCAACATACTGCGACAGGAATCCATCCTGGACACACTTAACAAACTCTTCCCCATCTAAACAATTGGAACTAATCAGGTGCCAATCAATATTAGGGAAGTTAAAGTCACCCATGATAAAAGAACTGTTATGTTTGCACCTTTCCAAAATCTGCCTCCCAATCTGCTCCTTCTTATCTCTGCTGTTACCAGGGGGGCGATAGAATGCCCCCCAGTAGAGTAACTGCTCCCTTCATGTTCCTGACTTCCACCCATCCTGGCCCAAATGAGGATCCTGCGACCTTACTCACCCTTTCAGTAGCTGTAATAATATCCCTGGCCAGTAATGCCACCCCTCCCATTTTCCCCCCTCTTTATCCCTTTAAAACCCTGAAATCCAGGAATATTGAGAATCCATTCCTGCCGTGGTGCCTGCCAAGTCTCTGTAATGGCCACTACATCAACAATCCATGTATGTATCCAAACTCTCAGTTCATCAACTTTGTCCCTGATGCTTCATGCATTAAAGTCAACAAACTTCAGCCCTTCTACCTTACTACCTTTACACCCTAATTCTGTTTGTCTTTCCTCAAAGCCTCTCTATATGTTAGATCAGGCTTTACTCCATGCACTTATTTTACTACTCTATTGCTCTAGGCCCCACCCCCCTTGCAAATTAGTTTCAACCCTCCCGAAACATCCTAGCAAACCTACCTGCAAGGATATTGCTTCCCCTGGAGTTCAAGTGCAACCCATCCAATCTCTACCGTTCCTACCTTCCCCAGAAGGGATCCCAATGATCCAAGCATCTAATACCCTGCCCTTGCACCAACTCCTCAGCCATGCATTCAACTGCCATGTCCTCCAACTCTTACCATCCCTATTACGTAGCACTGGCAGCAATCCCGAGAACGCCACCCTTGAGGTCCTGTTTTTCAGACTTCTGCCTGGTTCCCGAAACTCACACTTCAGGACCTTAACCCTGTTTCTGCCTATATCATTGGTACCAACATGTATCACGACTTCTTGCTGTTTTCCCTCTCGTACCAGGTTGTCATGCACCCGGTCAGAGACATCCGGAAGCCAGGCACCCGGGAGGCAATATACCGTGGGGGTGTCCTTCCCACGTCCACAAAATCACCTGTCTGCTCCCCTGACTAAAGAGTCTCCAATGATGACAGCTCTCTTCCTTCTCCATCCCATCATTCTGCAACAGAGTGTCATACTCAGGGCAGAAGCCCTGCCACCGTAGCTCACACCTGGTCGGTCGTCCTTGTCAACAGTATCCAGGACGGTAAACTTTTTATTCAGGGGAATGTCTACAGGGGTGCTCTGAACTACCTGTCTACTGACCTTCGCTTTAACCGCTCTGACTGACATCTAACGACCTGCTTCCGGCAGCGTAATGTGTGACTACCTCCCTGTAGCTCTCATCTATGACTGGTTCATTTCCCCTTATGAGTCGGAGGTCATCCAGCTGCTGCTCCAGCTTCCTCACACGGTCTTCCAGTTAGCCCAGCCGCATGCACATCTGTCAGTTAGGACTCTGCGAGTGAGGAGAGATTCCCCAAGACTGCCAAATCTCACAGGAGAGGCATAACACTTTCTCAGGAGGCACTGTAAACACTAACCGTGAACAACCTTGTCCCCGCCTCTTCTCGTCGAAACCTCTCGAGTTAAAGCCTCAAATCTCCACTCCTTCACTGGCCCACTCACTCTTGGCCGCTTTCCACAGGTGATGTGAAAATTGATACTAAAAAACTGAACAGTCATAATTTTGAGATGTGGCTGATTTTATTGAAATCTTGCACAGAGGGAAGAGAAGTCAACATTTGTAAAGGTTTGGAAATATCCTTGGCGACTGCCAAATATTATGTTGGTTTATTTCTCAGTTAATTTTAACATTGTCCTATCAAATATCAGGAAACATCATTCTTGTGTTATTATTGTTCTGTTGAAGGAAGAATAACAAGATGTATATCTCACAGGAGTATTCTGAAGTGTCCTAACACATATATGGGAGAGTCCTAGGACATTCCCAAGAAAAGATATAAATTGATTTTTCATCCTTATCACAATTATTCTTGTTTTATATATTTAACTGCATCCTATTATCCAATTGCATGATACTGAATCTCGTAAAAAGAAATTTCTGCTTTGTTTGCCATAGCTGATCTGTCTTTTGTTTTGAATCTGTAAATTTCCTTCCTTTTAATGGGAGCATGTCAGCTTTTTTTTATTAATTCAGCATTAGGTACAGAAAGTTTAGGTTGTAAATACAGCTCAACTTTAACAAAAAGCTGTAAGATTATATTATTCAATTTGTAGGTTGAGAGTTGTGCTCCACATTCCAGAAAACCTCTTCGCTCTTCCCTTTAAAGTTGGCTTTTTCATCAGAATCTTACTTGTCAGCGTCATATTGATGACAATTGTGACAGTCGCAATAGTTCATGCATGGGCACTTGAGCACTTCTAGAATGTTATGGTTTGTTCTTCTTTTACCTTGCCGTGACGTTCATTTCAACTCAATGTAATCTCTTCTTCCAGTTTGCATTAAGATTGCTGCTGGGAATGTGACTATGTATTACCCAATTCTAAATTCCAGAGAAAAGTTGGTGGCCAGTCTCCTTCAAGAGAGGGAATTCCTTCTAATTTAAGAGAACCAGTTAACGCACGGCGAGGAGAAGGCACATAGACAGGCAAAGAAAACAGACTTGGGACACATGTCTGTCATCACATCAGTAAACAGGAAAACAATGATGACGTCAAAGAGGATATCGAGCGCAGACAAAAAAAAAGATATAAGTGGTATATGACGGTGTATATGGGAGAGAGATTATAAAACTGCCCGAGTTGTGCCACAACAACCTCTTTTCAATGTCTGCAGAACCAAAGCGCTGATTATTTACTTCAGGAGGAGAAAACGGAAAGTCAATGTAGTCCAAATCAAGGGATCTGAGGTTGAGAGGTCCAGCAGTTTTAAATTCCGTGGTGTCATAATTTCAAAGGACCAGTCCTGGCCCTAGCACATAAGAACCATTATAAATGAAGCATAACAGCATCTCTATTTCCAAAGATTCAGTATGATTCCGAAAACATTGACTATCTTGCATTGATGTTCAGAGCGGAGTATACTGATTGTTTACATCGAGACCTGGTATGGATTTAATTTATTTATTTTTTGTGATGTAATATATAATTGATGTAGGAAATTATACTGCACTAATCTTAACCGAACATTTATTGTATTTGTCATGCTATCAAGACATAGTCTTGACCAATTTGTTTCTTCAATTTTAATATTCAAATCACTTTCCCATTTTTGTCTTAACTTATGAACTCCTTGTTTAATTGCCTGTTTTTGATTCAAATTATACATACAAGATACAATTTTTTTAATATTTACTTTTTGAATTAAAATTTCCATTTCATTAGGTTTCGGCAATAACATTGTTTGACCTAATTTTTCTCTTAAATAAGCCCTTAATTGAAAGTAACAAAATGAAGTATTATTTGATACTTTATATTTATTCTTTAATTGATCAAATGACATTAATATACCTCCTTCAAAACAATTCCCTATATATCTAATCCCTTTTTGAATCAAATTATATAAAATATCCAATTATATATAAATATATATCCAATTATATATAAATATATCCAAATATATCCAATTATATATTACATCACAAAAAATAAATAAATTAAATCCAAACTTATCGGATCAGTGTTTCCGATGTAACCAGGAAACTGGTACGTTCTTAAATTCTACATGGTCTTGTTCTAAAATTCAACCTTTTTGGACAAATTTAAGACTTTTACTGGAACAAATAACAGGAACACAATTTCCTCATAATCCAATATTACTCTTATTAGTGATATTGAAGGGATAAAACCAAAACTCAAACTAAATAAATACCAGAAAGAATTTATAAAAATTGCACTGGCAGTAGCCAAAAAAGCTATTGCAGTTACGTGGAAATCGGATACATATTTAAGTATAGATTCTTGGAGGAAAGAAATTTATGGTTGCATTCCATTAGAAAAAATTACGTATAAATTAAGAGATAAATATGAAACATTTCTGAAAATTTGGAGCCCTTATTTACAAAAGACAGGATTAAATCTATAAATGTTCTGAAGATGAAACAATTGGTTATTTGGGGAAAGAAATAAATATACATATTAAAGTTATTACGAATTCCATGGAGCATGTGGAGATCTTCCAACAACCAGGCAAACTTTCTTTCTTTTTTTTTCTATAGGACAGTTAGTGGGGAGGGGATAATGGGAGGGGGGAAGGGTTATATACAATGTTTTTCCATACTTCATTTTGTACTACTTAAAAATGCAATCAAAAAAAGTTTTAAAAATAAATAAATAAATAAGACCTGGTATGGTATGACCAATGCTCTTGAAGGGAAAATCCTGCATCAAATGCTCGATACGGCCCAGCCGGTATTGCCAGCGATGCTGGTGAAGCTCTCACTATCACTGAGCACCTTATTCCATGAAAAGGACATCCACCGTCCAGGCAATGCTCCCCTCACGATGCTTCCATTAGGAAATACGCTGCAGGAGACTCGAGAGCCAGACTAGCAGGTTCAGGAACATTTCTATTTTCATTATCCATCAGGCTTTTATATGAGAATGAATAGCATCACTCAACTTCACACGTCCGGTCGCTGAACTGGTCTCACAGCGTATTAACTTTTAATAATGACTTCTTAACGACTTTTCATTTAATTTTATTAAAATGTATTTCTTTTTTTGTCATCATTATCATTATCTTTTGTAGAATTGGTTGTATTTTGCACACTGTTTTTTTTTTTTTTTCCCGTCCTGTTAATTGTCGGGTTTCGTGCTAGTATTGTACTTATTGGATTAGCGTTTGTGTCCATGAAAAAAACACACACAAACTTTTGAGTTCTATATGGTGAAGTAGAGACGATTTGATAGTAAATATATTTTAAACTTTGAAGAGGATTGCAGGTGCATTTGTCAGAGAAAATCGAACATATAAAACAGCAGAGAAGAGTATTAGGCCCTTGCACACACAATATCTGTGCAGAAACTACATCAGTTACTATTCATGCATTCTGCTTGCCCATTTCCAGTCTCTCCAATACTTTTCTGATGAGCCGCCCAGATGAACGTCTTCTAAACATAACTAACATATCTGCTTCCATTAGCAGCCCTGGCAAAGTTTGCAAGTACCCATCTTCGTTGTATCATCAACAGGCCCTATATATTAACTTTAAACATTCACTCCCATCAGCGTAGTATTTGACTTTCTAACATGGGAATGAGATTCGGGCTGGCTGTCTTACCTATGTCTCATATAAATTGATGAATCCTTATCATGTCCGTCCTCGAAATAATGCCAGGTTATCTAATCTGTCCTCACCAGTAAGACAGTATCATCCCGGCAGCATCCTGCTAAGACTCTTCTGCGCCATGTATAAAACTTCCACGTGTTTCTAAAATCGTTGATGACAATGGAAAGTCGTATCCAGGTGCAACCGAACATAGGTTTCATACAGCTACACCATTTAATCCTGACTCTTAAATACGGTGGCCTCAGCTATGTTGTAATGAGTGCAAATTTTCACCCTTTCCATCCACTGAATTTAAATTTTCCCTCTCGGGAAGGGATGGACGAACCCAACTTTACATTATTGCACCAAACCATCTATCACAGACGGTCTACCGTCCCATACTCTTGCATCCCCTCACATTTGCCCAACTCGATTTGCCCATTTCTGCCAACAAGTGTCAATGATCCTTATACAGTTGTGTCAGTGATGATATCGTTCCACCTTCTCACAGCCACTATCTTTTATATCATCCTCCAAGTAAATATAAAAACTGCAGTCATTCTGCAGATACTTTGATACATATATCCAGCCAGATATTTCCTTCCACCACTGCAATATGCCATTTCTTTGCAAGCCGTTTCACAGTCCAAACTGTCATTCAACTGTGCTTTCCTTGCACGTTAGTCTTCTTCATCGATCCAGCAGAATGGATATTTTCAAATATACTTATATACTCCATGTGACAACGTCCAAGTATAACAACCATCAATCGACTTAGTCACAATCTACAATCCTACAAGCAGTTTTTAGAAAGGTGACTTATTCCATAGAAATACATGGTGGTTGCTACTTATATCATGTGTTTTTCCAAATTGTGGCAAATCCTATAACTTACACTCCCCTTCAATATTTTCGAATGGCGGATGTAAGAGTCAACAGCTTATACTTTCCCGGATATTCCTCTGCCCTCTCTTAATGAAGGAAATCACGTTGACTCCTCTTAACTACTTATTTAGGACTTTCCCACATAATCTAAGACCGCGCACTAATTACCCCTCTTATCCTTGAGAGGTCAATCCTTCAGTCTATTCAGTCTCTTGCTGTGAATCAATGGTAAAAATAGATTGTGATTCTTTTAACCTAAATTGCAAAGTTCATGTTTATATACCATTGGAATTTCTATTCCTTTGTTTAGTTTTTACCATATATCCCTAAAAGGGGCAGTCCAATTTCATTTCCCTGAATTTTACCTATGCTTGGTTTTAATTTAAAATTTTCTGCAGCGAGCCAATAGCAGAATACCTCCAGTGTTAATTTATCTTTTCATCCTTACCGATTTTGCATCAGTGAATGTTTGTCTGCTCTGAGCAGTGCTGTGACAATACCTTGATTAGTCACAGAACTCACCCATTGTTTTACATCCATTTATATTATTTTGGGCTTGTTGAAATCCCGGTGCGAAGTCAGTCCGTCCACACCTCTCTCCCATTGAAACACCATGATTGATTAATGGCGTAATCGAGACTCTAATATTATCGGCCTCTTCTCTAAATCTCACCGAGTTGGAATAAAGACTATATTAGTTCCTTCATGTCTCTTGAACTCTCCCAGCCTGATTTCATTTCAGACATACTTCTCAGAAACTTTACACTTTCTCTGTCTGACGTACAGCTTATGATCCCATCGTCTGTTATTACGGTTCAACCCCTCCCATGTACAAATTGTTAACCATCCTATAAGGGATTCAGTGTATTTTTTTGTCGTGCAGCATTGCGTTCTTTATACATGGTTTGAAGCTGCCGCAGAGGAACGCCTAATTAGAAACATCTCGAAAGCCTCCAACTGCGCCAACTGCTGACACGTGCAGTGACCTGCACTCACATTCAATTAAATGCCTCAGCACTATATGCCTCAGGCAATACACTTCCAAAGGCAAAACCGGAGTTCATATATTTGAACAACGACTGAGTCGCAAAATTCTGTTTGAAGATATACCAATTCTGCCTGTTTCTTTGGTGCTAAACGATGCACGACTAATTGCGACACAGTCAATCCATCAGAATGTCCTGTGCCCGCTCAAAGACGTACTTGAGCCTGGAACCAGTGAGGAAACATGTCATTTCTGGATTCTGTTTTAGGATGAAAGAAACAGCTCCCTGTACATCTGCTTTAAGAACTTCCTATCTCGTCAGCATCCGATGATTGAACAGTGGTAGATAGAAATGCTCTTGCAGGCTGCTGCAATTCTATTTCCTGAGGGGATACCCCAACACAGCTCTTAAATGGTACTTTCATATCTGGGTAGCCCCAGGGGTTTCATTCAATGCGTACAAGCCTACCCTTTCGTCTCCCGTCTGTATGGCCAACTGTCTCCCTACAAAAGTCTTTAACCCCTGTGTGCTGCTCAGTGACCTCAGTGCTACTGCAAATCATTCGTCGACAGAGGTGCTGCTGCTGGGCGCTCCCCTTGCAGACAGTGTCGTCGGGGTCCATTGACTGTCCATGAATTTCTATAACTGGCAGGAGAACAGCACTCTATTGAATGGTATTACTGCTCACCCAATAATATAAGAAGTCTGGCAATTAACTTAGCGACGCAGAAAACTTATAGCACAATGCAGACACCTCGACCCATAAAGCTGTAGTGAACATCTCCTTGCCTTAGAAATTACCTAGGGTTACCGATAGCCCTCTATTGGTTTAAGCTCTATTTACCCATCCAGGAGTCTCTTAAAAGTGAGTCGACAAGAAGTTAGCACCGTACTCCAAGTGGGGTCTAACCACAGTCCTGCATAGGTGTAAGATTACCTCTCGGCTCTTAAACTCGGACACATGATTGATGAAGGCCAATTCACCGTTTGCCTTCTTAACCACAGAGTCAACAAGCGCGGGAGCTTTAACAGTCCTATTGACTCGGAACACAAGATCCCTTTGATCCTCCACACTGCCAAGAGTCTAACCATTAAGTCTAACTTTTGCCATCTTATTTGACCTACCAAAATGAACGACTTCACACTTACCTGAATTGAACTCCAGCTGCCTCTTCTCAGTCCAGTTTTGCATCCTATCATTGTCCCACTCTAACCTCTGACAGCACTGCACATTATCCAAAGCACCCCCAATCTTTGTGTCATCAGTAAATATACTAACCCATCCCTCCACTTCTTCATTTATGTCATTTATAAAAGTCACGAAGAGCAAGTGTCCCAGTAAGCACACCGAACTCCTTGCAGAATATGACCCGTCTACAACCAAGCTTTTCCTTCTGGGGATAAGTCAGTTCGGGGTCCACAAAGCAATGTCACATTGGATTCCATGCCTTCTTACTTACTCAAAAAAGCCTTGCATGGGGTACCTTATCAAATGCCTTGCTTAAATCCATATGTACCACATGTACGGCTCTACCTTCATAAATATGCTAAAGACACATCTTCAAAAAATTCAATCAGGCTTGTAAACCACGAACTGCCTTTGACAAAACCATGGTGACTATTCCTAATCATATTATGCCTCTTCAAATGTACATAAATCCTGCCGCTCAGGATGTTCCCCATCATCTTACCAAACCATTCACGGTTGGTAACAGTCACTGGTTTATCATTTCCTGGGCTATGGCTACTACCACTATTGAATTAGGAGGCAAAATCCGCATCCGTTCAGTCCTCCGGAACCTCGCCCGTACTCATTGATGATGCAAAGACCATCGTCAGAGGCTCAGCAATCTCCCCACTCGCTTCCCACAGTACCCTATGGTACATCTCATCCGTTCCTGGTGACGTACCCGGCTTAATCCTTTTCAAAAGCTCCAGCACATCCTCTTCCTTAATATCTAATGCTCCAGGTTTTCAGTCCGCTGTAAGTCATCCCTACAATCGCCAAAATCCTTTTCCGTAGTGAATACTGAAGCAGAATATTCATTAAGGAGAAGAAAATAAACATCTTAGCTTCGGTTTCAATTGGTGTTCTTAGTCCTTTTCCTGAAGTCTCGTATATTCAGAGCCATCTATTAAATTCACCAGCCCCACATCCACCTCCAAATCGTCATGATGGAAATGGTTGCTGCGATACTGTGGACATTCCATATTTTCACTTTAAACTAGTGCTTATTTACCAGCAAGCTCCAGGCTGTTCAGATTCCCCATCTCGGATGCATGTTGTCTCTTAGTCGCTATTGTACATCGCATTGGAAGCCCGTTTATCTCCCTCCACTGCAAGAATGTTGGAAAATATTTTTATACACATCAGGCTCTCAAATCCGACACGAGAATGGAAAGGATGTGTGTGTCTGTGTGTGTGTGTGTGGGTGTGGGTGTGTGTGTGCTGGGTATAATGACAAACTTTGTCATGTCTAGGTGGCAGGATGAGCGAGTGGAAATGTCATTGAAATATAAATTTCAGAGAAATTAAAGGAACATCAAAAGGAAGGAAACTGAGAGCAGACAATAATGAAACTATTATACATTTCAGGCGAAAACTGGAAGTGAACACAGGAGAAGCATCAAGAGACACAACATCATGCTGCTTTAATTTTTTAGTTTTTTTGGATGGAAATAAACAAAAAGATTTGTTGTGACAACGAAAGGTATTGGTCGATAAAGCAGACTAGAAAGTAAAATAGCTTTGTTCTTTTAGGTGAAAGTCGGAGTCGGTATAGGATCGCAGACCAAATTGCCAATGAGCCCAACTTCATGATATTGAGAAAGACTGAGGTATGAAATGAGAAAAAAACACATCGAATCAGAAACAGCCTTTGCAATAATCTGAATAATCTGCTATTTAGTGGTAAGCTTCTATGACTAAATATTTTCCTTAGGATGTAGATACTGTGTCGTTTCATCATTGCCTTCTCAGATTATCTCAGCTCTTAGCTTCCTTAGAAGACCAACGCATCAATTCCATTAATGGACAAGTCCTTTCCCATTGCTGCGTTTCAGCAAACTGCATTTCACGCGTCAATTGAGTGAAAATCTATTGGATGCTGGTAGAGAAGTATTGAATACTCTAAAATCCTTGGGATACTAATTGCGATCGGGTACTAAATCATGTATTTATGGATACGTCATACAAATCAGATCTTAATAACATGAAAGGTCCAGACTTGAATCCGTGATGAAAATTGGATTCCAATTGAAAAATACAAAATTTGTTCTGAATTTCTGATTGCAAATAACTATGCGAATTGAATATTGATAGAGTTTGCATAATGTTCAATATTCATTAGCATTTAAGTATTCTCTTTCCGCGATCTCTGAAATGGAAGCAAAATAGTTTGTGTTACATCTGAATGGGAATAATGATAAACGAATTTCTCGCTCGGATAGTAGAGCTATACTGTCACACAGTCAGAGACGCTCATTAGTTCCTTCCTGCCTTAGAATCTCTGTCCAGCAGCAAACACCAACTTACAATTGAATCCGATTTTAAATTTTCCTTCTTTCTAAATCTCCAGCTACAGATTCTACCAATCACCAATCGTATATTGCTTCCCGGGTGCCATACTCCAGGATATCACCGATTCAGTCTTTGCCACAGGCAGCTGTGGAAGCAAAGTCATTTTGTATATTAAAGGCAGAGCTTGTTATATTCTTCATTGGTCAAGGCAGGAAGGGATATCGGGAAATGGCAGGAGATTAGGGCTAAGGGGAAGCTGATGAAATGGAGGACACACACATGTTGGTCCAAATATCCTAAGTCTGCACCTATGTCTTAAGGGCTTGTGGACATACACCATGGGAATTTTAAAATTCCCAGTCAACTTAAAATTCACTTTACTTTGAAGTGGGCAAACGCCAAGTTCCAGATGTACTACCTGCCATTCAACACACTGACAAATTGGGTTTAGAAATGGACACCGATCACCTGTGCCTGAGAGCAGTGTCTCTATTAATACAATGTACAAGAGGTATATTTTACGTACTAATGCGTCGTGCTGGAAATGTGTAGTTGTAGAGACGCCTACCTGTGTCTACGCGATGCTGCTATCTGTGAGATGTGCAGTGTATGTTTCCCTGTGTGCTTGCCTCTTTCTCCCGGTGCTCTAATACCTGCTCACTTACGATAGCTTGCTGGTTGGTAGTTTAATTGTATACCATAAACTATTGCTTGGTGAACCCTTAAAAAGCATGCACAGGACAGTTCGTGGGATTCCGTGAGATGTAATAAATACAGCATGACGGAAAATAGTGAGCAAAGGAACTAAAGTGGCTTTTCTCCGGAAATGTACGTCAATTGTCTGATTGGTATCTTTTTTATCATCCGCTCAGAAAATAATTTTAAAAAAGATGTTTCTCCTCAATACAGAGCGAAGTGGTTTAAACAACAGCAAATTGATAATGTTTCAACTGTTACACAAATGAATAAATGTTTAATTTTGTTTATTTGTCACATATTGTTCGATACCTACAGTGATATATGCTGATTGGGTCAAATCCAATTAGCGAGGCTTTCTAGTCTGCACAATAATATTGCTACCCTCATGGCGTCAAAATTGCATGCCCTCAACTCAACAACCGTAATGGTATGTCTTTGGAATGTGGTAGGAAACCGGTAGAAGCCTACACAACCACAGATCTAACGTAGGTAAGTAGGTACCTCTTTTAAGTAGGTAAGTGTTCCCTGGCTGGCGGTTTACATCGATGAGCTAGGCTCAGGGGTACGCGGCCGATGAATTATATAAAAAATCGTCATTTCTTTCCAGTTCTGAAGCTGACTTAATTTATAGGTGTTACGACTTATAAGACAGAAAGGTAACGTAATGAGCGTCAACATGGCCTTATTGACAATATAAGGAAATTGGATCCTGGACTTCCTAACCGAAAGACCACTCACTGCGGATTTGTCATGACATCTTCTTCTTTCTGACGATCAACACAGGTGCAACTCAGGCTTATTTGCTTAGCTTACTGCTCTACTCTAGCTATGCCCATAAATGTGTGGCTAGGCATAGCTCAAATACCATCTAAAAATTTGCTGATGACACGTTTATTTGTGGTAGAGTCACAGATGGCGACGAGAGGGCGTACAGGACCGAGATATTCTATCTACTTTAGTGGTGTTGCATCAACAACTTGGCACTCAACGTCAGTAAAACGAAAAAGCTTATTGCGGACTTCAAGAACAATAAAACGAAGGAAGACATACCAGTCATCAGAAAGGTATCAGAATTGGAGAACGACGTTTCAAGTTCCTGGGTGTCAAGATCTCTGAGGACCTAGTCTGGACCCACCATATTGATGCAGTTATAAAAAAGGCTAGACAGCGAGTATCATTCCGAGTTTGCAGAGATTTGGTATGTCAACAAAGACGCTCAAACAATTATTTTGATGTACCGTGTAAAACATTCTGGCAGACTGCATTACATTCTGGTATGGAACCTGGAGGGGGTAGGGATTTGTAAATGTACAGGACACTGAAAAAGCTACAGAGGGTTGTATATTCAGTGAGCTTCAACTTGTGTACGAGCTTATAAAATACCCAGGACATCTTCAAGAAAGGCAGCGTCCATTATTAAGGACCTCCGACATCCAGGGCATGATCGTTTCTCACCGTTACCATCGGCTATGAGACACAGAAGCCTGAAAGCACACACTCAGCGATTCAGGAACAGCGTCTTCCCCTCTGTCACTATAATATTGGAATGTTATGATGAGCTTGTATAAGGCAGTGTGAGACCGAATGTAGAGTATTGTGTGCAGTTTTGGTCACCTAATTACAGGAAGGGTATTAATAATGTTTACAGAATGCAGAGAAGGTTTACAATGATATTGCCGGGGCGAGAAACTGAGCTACAGAGAAAGTTTGAAAGCTTAGGACTTTATTCCCTAGAGAGTAGAAGAAAGAGGAGAGACTTGATAGAAGAATATAAAATTATGATGGGTGTAGATAGAGTGAATTCAAGCAGTTTTTTTTTTCCCACTAAGGCCAGGGGAGAGAAAAAAAAAGAACAGTGGACCTATGTTAAGCGTGACGAGGGAAAAGTTTAAAGGGAACATTTGGGGGGAGTTCGCTTCTTCACATAGAGAGTGGTGGGAGTGTAGAATGAGCTGTCAGATGAAGTGGTAAATGCAGGATCACTTTTAACGTTTAAGAAAAACTTCGACAGGTGCATGGATGAGAGGTGTATGGAGGGACATGGGCCAGGTGCATGTCAGTGGGACTAGGCAGAAAAATGGTTCAGCTCAGCCAGGAACGGCCAAATGGCCTGTTTCTGTGTTGTAATGTTCTATGGTTCTGTATAACAATATAACAAGATAGCAATTACAGCAAGGAAATAGGCCATCTAGTCCGTGCCGACGCTCACTCTCACTATATTATGTATTGTATTGAACTGTTGCTGGTAAGTTAACAAATTTCACGACACATGCCGGTAATAATAAATCTCATTCCGATTCTGATATAAGTTGAAAAGTGTGGTTGAACTGGGCCAGATGAAATGTCGTGAATTCCGTTTACCAATTATAACCGTGGCTTTGAATTTATGAATATAACCATGCATTTTCCACTTTTTAGAAATCGAGTACATGAACATAGCAATGCGTCAGATAGTTCTTGTCACTGCAGCAGAGTTCTTCGGAGCACTTGGACTGAAAGCAAATCATAACCTAATTTTTGGTGCATAACCCGGTGTAAAAACGAACGCATTTATAAATAATTGAATATCATTCTATCAATATCCACAAACTAATATAACGAGACAAATGAACACTATTGGGCCTATATGGAGAATATGGAGAACAGGCATACTTTTAGGCAGAGTGACCTCGTTAATCTGCATTCAAGTTGCTTTTCACGCAGAAGGCAACGTTGAACAATGAAAGTGTTGGCAAGTTTAGTGGAAGGAATAATAACCCGTTATTTACTATATCCGGAAATACATAAGTGGCAGCGAGCGGTGCGAGTACATGGATGAGTTTGACAAATGGAACATATCATATTATATAGCTTTTGAATTTAAATTTATTCTGAGAAGCGCAGCGGCATCTTCAGAGCCACAAAACAAGCAATGCAGCGGAACAAAGAGCTCGAAGGGCGGAACTGAGCGTGGGAGGGATGTGTATGTGTGGGTGAGCGGGAAGGTGCGAGATGCGGGTGTTTTTACCATTTATCGCCTATTAACTTCATAGCTCTCTTACCATGACCTCATAATCCATAAGTGTACCGTCGCTGTAACTCCAAAAATAAATCTAATTGCACATTTCTCATTTCAGGCCGTCCAGAGGATTCTCAGCCAGAGCCCTCAGGTAACTTAATTTTCACGGAGTAATGGTCTGGGTTGTGGAAAATAATTGCTACGGAGTAGCCTGCGAGGTGACTATTCTCATGGAACGACGACAAGCACGAAACATCATGCAGGGCAGTCAGCAGAGATAGAACATCCACTGACTTTATTGAATCTGGAACGTCAAAAAAAACATAGTTTTAATTCCACCTTTTTAAAGCTGAGCTGACGTCACATGGAATATCAGTGCGACTCTTCCTCTAGGAATACTTCCATACATCCATTGTGTTACATTACCCGATTGATGAGGACTAGGTACAGTGGAGGATAGGAAAGAACATTGTATCAGCTGCCCTTCGAAGAGTAAACACGATTTAATGTTCCCTGTAAGTTCTGTGTGTGCTGCCGCGCACTTAGACTTTGTTGCCGCGGAGCTGTTTTTTTTTACATTGAATAATTTAAAATGGTATATAGGTTTAATGGTGTTTAAAACTCTACTTTTTAGAGCAAAGGTAGGTACACAGATCTGTATAGCAAATTAGAGGAAACGTCAGGGCAGATCATTTTGTTTTCCTGGAGACACCCATTTCTTCACGGAGAATGACTGATTTGATTCTCGGTTCACCAGACGTTATCTAGCTCACTGACTATTTTCGCTATATTAAGCAGCTTATTCAGGGTTTGGCACAGCCTGAACTCCATGTTAATCATCACGTTGTTCTGTAGAATTTTGATGGCTGAGGAGACTTAAATCGTCGCTGACCTATGATAGTTTATTTTCCGACGTGTTTCAGAAAGTCCAAAGTTAAGATTGGTGAATGGTGGCAGTCGATGCGCCGGGAGAGTAGAGATTTACTGCAAGGGAAACTGGTGTACTGTGTTGAGTTTTTATTGGAATCCGTTGGCTGCGACTGTGGCGTGTCGGGAGCTGGACTGCGGCGCGGCGGTGAAAACCCTGGGCAATGCTCGCTTTGGACGAGGATCCGGGCCCATTTTATCATCGAATATTTATTGCGGCGGGAGGGAAGCCATGATGCAGGAGTGTAAAATACATGACTGGTTTGACTATGGCTATTCACATTCATACGATGTCGGCGTTATTTGCGAAGGTAAACGTCAGTCTTTTGTATCTGTGGTCCCGCCATTTTGATGTCGTCCGGGATGACTCCGATCTCAAACAACCCGGACGGATCACTTTTCGCGTGTGATGTCAAGGTAAATCCAACTTATGTCGGGATTATTCCCGTCATGTTGGAAAATGTTTTTTTTTTTTTTGTCGTACTCCTAGTGTGATGTGAATTAACCATATAGCCATATAACAATTACAGCAGGGAAACAGGCCATCACGGTCCTTCTAGTCCTTACCGAAAGCTTACTCTCACCTAATCCCTCTGACCCGCATTCTGCCCATAACCCCCCCATTCCTTTCCTGTCCATATACTTATCCAGTTTTGCTTTAAATGACAATACCGAACCTGCCTCTACCACTTCAACTGGAAGCTCATTCCACACAGATACCACTTCTGAATAGACTCAACTCATGTCCTCTTGTATGTATCTCCCCTACTCTCAATGGATAAGCCTATCCACGTCAACTCTATTTATCCCCCTCATAAATTTAAATACTTCTATCAAGACCCTCATCAACCTTCTACGCTCCAAAGAATAAAGACCTAACCTGTTCAATCTTTCCCTGTAATTTAGGTACTGAAACCCAGGAAATATTCTAATAAATCTTCTTTGTTCTCTCTCTATTTTGTTGACATCTTTTCTATAACTCGATGACCGGAACTGCCCACAATACTCCAAATTTGGCCTCACTAATATCATGTACAATTTTAACATTACAAAACAACTCCTATACTCAATGCTCTAATTTATAAAGGCCAAAATAGCAAAAGCTTTCCTCACCACCCTATTCACATGAGATTCCACCTTTAGGGAACTGTGCACCGTTATTCCCAATTCACTCTGTTCTACTGTATTCTGTAAAATGTAGCACCTCACACTTATCGCCATTAAACTCCATCTGCCATCTCAGGTCACTCTTCTAACTGGACTAAATCTCGCTGCAAAATTTGAAAAACTACTTCAGTATCCACAATGCCACCTACCTTAGTATCAACTGCATACTTACTAATCCAATTCACCACCCCATCATCCAGATCATTAATGCATATGACAAACAACAACTGGACCCAGTGCAGATCCCTGAGGCACACCACTAGTCACCTGCCTTCAACCTAACAAGCCGCCACTACTCTCTGGCATCTCCCATCCAGCCACTGTTGAACCTTTCGCCCACACATCAGTGTGTTCTACATACGGCATGACACTGAACTCTTCTTCCGCCGGCTCCGTCTCCGAGGTTACTTCTTTGACAAGGACTCTCCTGCCCCCACCGATGACCCCTTCAGCTGTCTTCAACCATCCACATCTTCATGGACACCCCGCTCTGGTCATCTGCCTGTTCTGGATCTCTTTGTTGCTAATTGCCGAAGGGGTATCAGCCGTAATATACCCTGTTCCAATTCCAACATAACTCCTTCTGAACGCTCTGCTCTCCGCTCCCACCACACCAATCCCAACCTAACTAAGACCCGCTGATAAGGGTGGAGCTGTTGTTGTCTGGCGTACTGACCTCTACCTGGCCGAGGCACAGCGACAATTCTCTGATACCTCCTTTCATTTACCCCTTGAACATGACTCCACTAAGGAGCACCAGACCATTGTATCCTATACCATTACCAACTTTATCAGCTCTGGGGATCTCCCATCCACTGCCACCAACCTCATAGCTCCCACACCCCGCACTTCCCTTTTCGATTTCTTACCCAAGATCCACAAAACTGCCTCTTCAGGTAGACCTATTTTCTCAGCTTGCTCCTGCCCCACCAAACTCATTTCTGCTTACCGTGACACTGTTATATCTCCCTTTGTGCAATCTCTTCCTACATATGTTCGTGACAAGTCTCACGCTTTGAATTTTTGCAATGATATTAAGTTCCCTGGCCTCCACCGCCTTATTTTCACCATGGACCTCCAGTCCCTATATGTATCCATCCCCCACCCGGACGGTCCCAAAGCTCTTCACTTATTTTTTTTTGGATTCCAGCCCTAAACAATTACCCTCTATCACCACTCTGCTCCGTCTAGCAGAATTCATTTTCACTCTCAATCATTTCTCCTTTTGCTACCCTCACTTCCTCCAAACCAAGGGTGTAGCCATGGGCACCCGTACGGGTCCCAGTTATGCCTGTCTTTTTGTTGGCTTTATGGAACAGTCCATATTCCAAGTTTATACGGGTATGCGTCCCCCTCTTTTCCTTCGCTACATGGAGGGCTGCATTGCCGCTGCCTCCTGCACGCATGCTGAGCTCGTTGACTTCATTAACTTTGCCTCCAGCTTTTATTCTGCACTCAAATTTACCTGTTCCATTTCCGACACATCCCTCCCCTTTCTTGATCTTTCTGTCTCCAACTCTGGAGACGGCTTATCTACTGATAACTACGGTAATCCTACATAATCTTACAGCTACCTGGACTATTCCTCTTCCTAACTTGTCTTTTGAAAAAATGCTATCCTCTTCTCACAATTCCTCCATCTCCGCCGCATCTGCTCTCAGTATGAGGCGTTTCATTCCAGGACGAAAGAGATGTGTTCCTTTTTTAATCAAAGTGGCTTCCCTGCATCGACCATCAACTCTGCTCTCAAATGCTTCTCTCCCATTTTCCGCCAATCGGCACTCACCTCATCCGTCCGCCACCCCACTCGGGATAGGGTTCCCCTTGTCCTCACCTACCAAGCCACCAGTCTCCAGGTCTAACGTATAATTCTTCGTAGCTTTCGCCACCTCCAACGGGATCCAACTACCAAGCACATCTTTCCCTCCCCCACCTTTCTGCTGTCCGCAGGGATCGCTCCCACAACCACTCCCTTGTCCACTCGTCCCCCCGTCCCCCCCCCCCTCATGCCTTCCTACCGATTTCCCTCCTGGCATTTACCTTTGTAAGCGTAACAGGTGCTACACCTGCCCTTACACTTCCTCCCTCACCACCAATGAGTGCCCCAGACTGTCTTACCAGGTGTGAGTCGGCTGATGTGGTATACAGCGTCCGGTGCTCCCTGTGGCCTTTTATATATTGGTGAGACCCGACGCAGACTGGGAGATGGTTGCGCTGAGCACCTACGCTCGGTCCGCCAGAAAAAAAAACAGGATCTCCCAGTGGACACATATTTTAATTCTACGTCCCATTCCCAGTCTGATATGTCTATCCATGGCCTCCTCTACTGTCAAAATGAATCCAAACTCAGGTTGGATGAACAATACCTTTATACCGGCTGATTTGCCTGCAACCTAATGGCATGAACATTAACCTCTATAACTTCCGTTAATGCCCATCCATGATATATTTAGTTGTTTGTCTGTTCTCCAGCTCCCTCTCGTGCTTCCCACCCCTCCACCTTTCACTCTCACGAGTCCTCCCGTCCCTTGTTCCTTTCCCTTCTCCAGCTCTGTATCATTTTGGCCAATCACTTTTCCAGCTCTTAGCTTCATCCAACCCCCTCCGGTCTTCTCCTATTATTTCACATTTCCCCCTCCACCCACTACCTTCAATTTTTCTACTATCTTTCATTTTAGTTAGTCCTGACGAAGGGTCTCGGCCCGAACCGTCGACAGTACTTCTCCTTATAGATTCTATCTGGCCTGCTCTGTTCCACCAGCATTTTGTGTGTGCTGTTTAAATTGATTTTACTACTTCAATATTAACCTAAACGATTAAAACTTCCTAACTAACCTTCCGTGCAGAACCTTGTCAAAGGCCTTACGGAAGTGCAAATAGACAACATCCACTGCTTTATATTCGTCAACTTTCCTCGGAACCTCTTCAAAAATTTCCATAAGATTTGACTAACGTAACCTTCCACGCACAAATCCATGTTGAGTGTTCCTAAACACACCCTGACTGTCCAGATTATTAAATATACCAACTCTAAGAATACTTTCCATTAATTTACCCACCACTGACGTCAAACTGACAGGCCTATAATTGCTAGGTTTATTCTTAGAACCCTTTTTAAACAATAGAAACACATGAGCAATACGCCAATCCTCCGGCACCATCCCCGTTTCTAATGACATTTGAAATATTTCTGTCAGAGCCCCTGCTATTTCTACACTAACCTCCCTCAACGTCCTAGGGAATATCCTGTCTGGACCCGGAGAATTAACCAATTTTATATTCCTTAAAAGCGCTTCGTCTTCTTCAATCGTCATAGTTTCCATAACATCCCTACTTGTTTCCCTTACCATACACAATTCAATATCCTTCTCCTTATTGAATACTGAAGAAAAGGAATTTTTCAAAATCTCCCCCATCTCTTTCCGAGCCGTACATAGCTCTCCACTCACATTCTCTAAGGGACCAATTTTATCACTCACTATCCTTTTGCTATTAACAAAACTGTAGAAACTCTTTGAATTCATTTTAAGCTTACTTGCCAAAGCCACCTCGTATCTTCTTTTAGCTTTTCTAATTTATTTATTAAGACTCTTTTTACATTCTTTATATTCTTCGAACACCTCATTTACTCCATGCTCCCTATATTGATTGTAGATCTCTCTCTTTTTCCTAACCAAGTTTCCAATATCACTTGAAAACCATGGCATTTTCAATCTTTTAACCTTTCCTTTCAAACTAACAGGAACATAAAGATTCTGTACCCTCTAAATTTCACATTTAAATCACCGCCGTTTCTCTATTACAACCTTTCCATAAAACAAATTTTCCCAATCCACACCTTCTAAATCCTTCTGAATCGCCTCAAATAGACTTTCTCCAATCAAAAATCTGAACCCTAGGTCCAGTCCTATCCTTCTCCATAATTATGTTGAAACTAATGACATTGTGATCACCGGACCCGAAGTGCTCCCCAGCACATACCTCCGTCACCAGTCCTATTTCATTCCCTAACAGAAGTGACAAAACTGCCCCTTTTCTAGTTGGTACCTCTATGTATTGCTGCAAAAAACTATCCTGCACACATTTTACAGACTCCAAACCATCCATACCTTTTACTGTATGTGCTTCCCAGTCTATTTGTGGAAAATTAAAATCACCCACAATCACAACCCTATGCTTACCACAAATATCTGATATCTCATTGGAAATTTGTTCCCCCAATTCTCGCTCCCCATTAGGTGATCTGTAATACACCATTATAAGTGTTACTACCCCGTTCCCATTCCTCAGCTCCACCTAAATAGCCTCCCTAGACGAGCGCTCTAATCTTCCCTGCCAGAGCACCTCTGTAATATTATCTCTGACAATCAACGCAAAACCTCCCCCTCTTTTCCCTCAGTTTCTTTCACACCTGAAGCAACGAAATCCAGGAATAGTTAGATGCCAATCACACCTCTCCGGCAATCATGTTTCACTAATAGCAACAACATCATATTTCCAGTTATGAATCCATGCTCTGAGCTCATGCAGATTACTTACAATGTTCCTGTCATTAACATAAATGCATTTAAGAAATTCACATCTTCCTCTCTGTTTTCATCTAACAGCACAAAGATCTTTACTGTCTTCTTTTTCTTCCTCCTCCCATACACCTGTTCCTACAATCAGGTTCTCCTCCCCCCTCATGTCTATTTTAAATCTACTGGAGCCTCTCTAGCAAACATAAATTCAAGAATATCTGTTCTCCTCCAGTTCAGATGTAAACCTTCCCGCCGGAACAGGTCCCACCTTTGCTGCAAAACTGCCTACCTATCTATAAATCTGAAGCCCTCCCTCCTGCAACATGTCATCAGCCACGTGTTGATCTGCACTATCTTACTCTTTGTAAACCCCCCTGCACGTGGCACTTGTAGCAATCATGAGATTGCTATCTTGGAGGTCCTGCCCATTAACTTGGCACCTAGCTCCCCAAACTCACCTTTCTGGATCTCCTTACTCTTCTTACAAATGTCATTGGTCCGTACATGGACCACGACATCCGGCTGCTCACCCACCCTCTTGAGAATACTGAGAACTCAATACCAGATATCGCGGACTCTGGCACGAGGGAAGCAACAGATCATCCGAGATTTTCGATCTCTTCCATAGAACCTCCTATCAGACCCACTGACTATCGAATCCCCTGTCACTACTTCTCTCCACTTTTCTCTCCTTCCCTTCTGAGCTGAGGGTCCAGTCTGGATGCCAGAGACGCAGCCACTGCAATTTGTCCCTGGTAGGTTGTCCCCACCAACAGTATCCAAAACGGTATACTTATTGTTGATGGGAACGGCCCCAGGGCTGCTCTGCTCCTCCTGTCTATTCCCCTTCCCTCCCCTGACAGTCTCCCAAATACCTGTCTCCTGACTCCTAGGGGTAACTAGCTCCCTGAAACTCCTGTTTATTTCTGCCTCTGCCTCCCGAATGATCCGGAGTTCATCCAGCTCCAGCTCCATTTCCCTAATACGGTTTGTCAGGAGCTGCAGCTGGATGCATGTTTTGCAGGTGTAGTCATCAGGGACAGTTGTGCTCTCCCTGACTTCCCCCGTACTGCAATCAGATCACTCAACTGCCCTAACTGCTTCCTCCATGACCTACTCATAATCTACTTAGATTAATTAAAGGTGCTTACCCGGACTTACCTCACCTGGAGTGAAGCTCGTACTCAGCCTCAGCTCGCTATTTAAATTCTCCTGCTGCATCACGCTGCTGTCTTTCACGAGCTTGTTAGGTTGTGTCCCGTTCAAACCTCGCCTCCTCCTGTTCTCGCCGAAGCCTGATTGAGCCAAAGCCGACCCACTCTGCCTCAGTCCACTCCGAGAATGGCCCCTACGACGATGGGCGTTGTATATGGCGGTCTTTCTTTTTACAGCTTTGGCGCGCTATGTCTCGCGCCTGCACAGTCTAGTCCCTTTGTCGCGATCATTAAAAAAAAAGATTCACTCCGAGCTTCTTTTGCCTCTTCCCTTTCCGCCTACTGCTGCGATGTAAATTAAATGCTAACAACAAGTGCATATATAGTCCAGTGTCAGCTAATCTACTCGAAAGGGTCGAGTAACATTTGTGGCGTGAGAGAAAATGATGTCGTCAGGCCCGCACCAATCGGGACGAGAAAAGTCGATTTTTTTCCTTCCTCTACAGATCATGATTGTCGCGCTCAGTTCCTACATGCTTTGTTTTCATTCGTTCCAGCACGCAGCATTTGCTGCAGTTGATTAATAGCGTAATATGTCGTGGAAACAGCCTGCCAAATAGCATTCCAAATATCTCGGTAAATGTTCCCTCTCCAGTCCCTCTGAATTATTTCGTCCCTCACGTTAACCCTATGCTTTCTGTTTTTAATGTTCTTTCCTTAACTGCCATACATTCCTCTTCCCAGATGATCATGCGTCAAAATGTTCTAGATTCCAGCATTTCCAACTGTTGATTAGAGGTGTGATACAACAGGGAAACAGTTCTTCCACCCACCACCACCAAAAGAAAGGAGACAAAAATCGGCCACGACATGCAATATGACAAACTTCCTTCGAATGGCCACATAAATACCTATATCCATCAAAACAATCCCTATCCTTTACCTGTCGAAATAGCTTTCAAATATTGTCACTTCAGCTGCCTCAAACACGTCCTCTTGCAGCTCTCCATCTCAGTCTACAGACCGTTATTTAGATGAAGAGTTTGCCCCTGAAGTCCGTGTGGTATCTCAGCTAAACCTATGTTTTCTGGTTTAATAACATATTTCTGAAAGTAGTAGGCCTCCTTTAGTCTCGATTGAGCATAGATATGCACCTTGGAACGTTTCCAGAGCATTATCCTGGTTAGCGAGATTTTTAATGGAAGACAGGCAGTTGCTCAAGCTGCACCGATGTTGTCCATGGGAAGGGCATTAGGACCCAGACAGCTTGGCATCGTCGCAGAGCAATGTGTGGTTATATGCCTTCATCACGAACTGGCACCTAGCAGCAGCCAAGGCACGAACTAGCGACCTTCAGATCATTAGACGAACGCCTTAACTACTTGGCCTCGCACCAACACTTCTGAAAGTAAAGGATGTTTGTATTCACCATACTTAGGCAACTCATACTTTTGAAACCATGTATTTTCCATGGCCGCAAGCCAGTTTCACAGCTTAACAGCTTCCATACACCAATTAAATGCTGAGATCAATAGGACAGTGCGTATAGCTGGGAATTCTTCGCGTTTTACAGGGAAAGGACTTCTCGTAATTTGCATCCGATAACACAAGCATGTTTTAGGATATTTCCGGGACATCGGACATGTTAGCGTCTGTGTTTGTTTTGAGAAAAGAATAATGCATTCATTTCAGCGTTGCTTAAATATGAAAGCACATATTTATGAAATTGCTGAAATTGTTGAGTTTGCTGGGCAACCACTGTCTGACCTGATCATTGCCTTCTCACAAAGCGCGCAAAGGGTTGGAACTCGAAACAATTATATTTGTACACATCCAGAAGAAGGAAAGCTGGAAAAGCAGATGCAGATTAGATTATTGGTCATATTATTGTGCGGGGTATACATGTCTCACTAATTCATTTGAGTGTTTGAGGAATAGCTGAGAATATCAATGAGGTCACACAAGTAAAATTTGATTACGTTTTTCCATGTACTTGCATGCTAATCTCTCAGAAAGTTCGGGCGCATGGTTTCGAAGCTCAGCAGGCAAGTTAGCTACATAATGTACTGAAGGATAGGAGACGGAGAGAAGAATGATTTTCTTGTGAGCAAAGCTGACCACAGACATTATTGTTGAGAATTTTGTTTGCCTGAAACACACACACACACACACACACACACACACACACACACACACACACACACACACACACACACACACACACACACACACACACACACACACACACACACACACACACACACACACACACACACACACACACACACACACACACACCCTATTCCTCGTAAAACAGATTGCAACCCAACGAATTCGGACCCTCATATATGCTGAACGTAATATGATTTTACAGTACATTGTTATAATTTTCTTTGTCATGTTTACTCTTAACATCTCTCTCAGAATACAGAACTACAAGATTGCTGTCCGGAAATGACGAGGGTTCGGGAAGACTAGAAGTGCCGTTTGGTGAAACTTGGGGAACAGTGTGTAACCTGCTTTGGGATATGAATAATGTCAACGTGGTGTGCAACCAACTTCAATGCGGAGTCGCTGTTTCTGTGCTGAGGGGAGCTTATTTTGGAGAGGGAGAATTGCATGTATGGCACAAAATCCTTGAATGTCAAGGTAATGAGTCGAGCCTATGCGAATGTCAATATGATTCAAGGACATATCATTGCAACCACAAGAATGATGTCGGTCTGACCTGTTCCGGTGAGTATTGGGTTTCAGAGAAAAAAATAATATTTTATTTATATTCTTTAAGGCAGAGTTCACTGATAAATAGTACTTCCAAATAGTTTCTCAAAAGTTGCATTAATGCAGTATCATCCGATATTATTTTGATGTGAAATTGACTAACAGTAAAGGGGGTGAGGCGGGGAGATAATTGAAGGATTTTCCATAAGGCAGTATTAATGAGTGAGTTCAATGTGGGTTTCTGAAGGAGGAAATTTAGAATACCTCTAACTGGAAACTTTTGCAAGGGCTGAATAAACTGAATCTTCTATCAAACCTTTGACCAAAAGACTTATAAATGACGATGACATTGAGCAATGAGTTAGCATATTAACAATGTAGGTCGGCATTATGCATCAATGTCATTAGCGACCACGGAAGAGGGGGATTTCCAGCGGAACTAATGTACGGACGAGATGGTAGAACATACTACAGGCGGCATAATATTTTGAAATGAATGCAAACAAAATACATGAAGATAAGTACTAAAACGTATGTCGTGATTTTATAGGTTTGTAAGGAAGTAGGTTATTCAGACAACACTCTGAAATTGAACGGAAAGAACATGGCGATATTTTCAGAAATCATCATTCAAGTGAAATGAGAAACCATATAGTAATAGAACATAAACATGAAAATCTACAGCAATTGCATGCCCTTCGACTCACAACGTTATGCTCACCATGTAACCGACTCTAGAAGCTGCCTAAAATGCTCTGAACGCATAGCCCTCTATTTTTCTAAGCTTTAAGTACTCATCTGAGAATATAGTTAAAGACCTTACAGTATCCGTTTTTTTCTGTTTTTTTCTTTTTAAATCTTTTTATTAGTTTTAAACAAACATAAATGAAACATGAATACAAAATGTTTGAGAGTACATAATTAATAGTTTAAATAGACATTCAGATATGTAACCATAAAAATATATAACCTCTACAAACTCATGTTTAGCACATATAGAGGACGAATTTACCAATAATAATTTTTCCCATTGCTCAGTAGATATAGGACAATGCAACTCTTCTTGCTATTCCTTCTTATTTTTTTCTGATACATCTAACTGTAAGTTCATGATCATCTTATAAATGATGGCTACTAAACCCTTTTGATAAGGATTAAGAGCTAAAATTCTATCTGTAATCTCCAATGGACATTCTTTCGAAAAAGACTGTTACTCATTATACAAAAAATTTCTAACTTGCAAATATCTAAAAAAAATGGGTTTTAGGTAAATTATATTTATTAGATAGCTGTTCAAAGGACATAATGTTATCATCCAGAAACAGATCACGAAAACATGTTATACCTTTTGTTTTCCATAAAAGAAAAGCTTGATCCATAGATGGTCGAAAAAAATAACTTGCTTTTATTGGACATGATAAAATAAATTTATTCATACCAAAAAATTTACGAAATTGAAACCAAATTCGTAATGTATATCTGATTATAGTATTAGTTATCTGTTTATTCAATTTGAATAAAGAAAAAAGAAGTGAAAATCCTAAGATTGAAATCAGTGAAAAATCTTGCACAGATTTATATTCCAAATTTACCCATTGTGGGCAAGTAGCTATAGTCCATTCTTGTGTCCAGAATATTGAATACCGTATATTGACTGCCCAATAGTAAAGTCTTAAGTTTGGTAAAGCCAAGCCGCCCTCCTTCTTAGGCTTCTGTAAATATTTTTTTTACCCAATCTAGGATTTTTGTTCTGCCACAAGTAAGAAGATATTTTAGAGTCAATAGTATCAAAATAAGCTTTAGGAATAAAAATTGGTAATGCTTGAAATAAATATAAGAATTTAGGTAGTATCATCATCTTAATAGCATTAACTCTACCAACCAATGACAAATATAGTGGAACCACCTAATAGCAAGTTGCTTAATTTGATCAATTAAAAGTAAAAATTTAACCTTAAATAAATCTTTATGTTTTTTTAGTAATTTTAATACCTAGGTAAGTAAAATAATCTGTAACAATTTTATATGGTAAATGTTTATAAATTGGAACTTGCATATTTAATGTAAACAGTTCACTCTTGTTAAAATTCAATTTATAACCAGAAAAATTACTAAATTGTGCAAGCAAAGACGAAATAGCAGGGATAAATCTTTCAGGGTCATATATATAAAATAACAAATCATCAGCGTATAGTGATACTTTATACGTCCTCTCCTCATGGGTAATACCCAGAATATTAGGTGATTCACGAATAGCTATAGCCAACGGTTCTAAAGCAATGTCAAATAGTAAAGGACTTAAAGGGCAACCTTGCCTTGTACCACGAAATAACTGAAAAAAAGAGGATCTTTGATTATTGGTAAAAACCGAAGCTAAAGGTTTATGGTATATTAATTTAATCTATGATATAAATTTTAAACTAAAATTAAATTGTTGCATTGTAGTAAATAAATATACCCATTCAACTCTGTCAAATGCTTTTTCAGCATCTAAAGAAATAACACACTCTGGTATTTTAGATGAAGACGTATAAATAATATTAATTAATTTTCTAATGTTAAAAGATGAATAGCGATTTTTAATAAATCAAGTCAGATCTTCAGAAATAACTCGAGGTAATATATTTTCTAATCTAATAGCTAAAATTTTACTGAAAATCTTAAAATCCGTATTTAATAAGGATATAGGTCGATAGGCTGCACATTCAGTAGGGTCTTTATCTTTTTTAAGAATTAAAGAAATAGAAGCTTCATAAAAAGATTGTGGTAATTTACCTACACTTAATACATCTTTAAAAAAATTACAAAGCCAAGGAGAAAGTATAGGAGAAAAAGATTTGAAAAAAATTCTACAGGAAAACCATCTGGACCAGAAGCTTTACCAGAATTCATTAAAAAAATAGCCTTTTCTATTTCAGACTCCATAATAGGTGTATCTAAATTTACATTATTTCCTTAAAAATTCATTTATTATAGAAGAGTCCTTAGTGAATGATTGATATAAGGAGTTATAAAATTCTTGAAAGGCTCTATTTATCTCTTTGTGGTGGATCGTCAGAGTACCATCTTGTTTACGAATTCTAGTAATCTGTCATTTATCCGAAACAATTTTCAATTGCTTAACCAATAATTTACCAGACCTATCTCCATGCATATAGAATTGAGTTTTTGATTTAGTTAACTGAATTTCAATCGAAGAGGATAATAATAAACTATGTTCCATTTGAAGTCCCACTCTTTCTTTATAAAGTTCTTTACTATGGGACATTGAATAAATTTTATCGCCGTTTCTACCACCATCGCAGACAGTGCATTCCACTTCATCCGCCAAGCTCTGTGTGAAAATATTACCTCTGACATCCTCTGTTACCACTTCCAGGCACCTTAAAACTATACCCCTTAGGTGCTACCCATTTCAGTCCTGGGTGAAAAAGCCTGTCTATCCGCACGATCGATGCCTTTCATCGTCTTATACACCTCTGTCAGGTCATCTCCAATTAGAAACCGGTAAGTTCACTCAACCTATTCTTATAAGGCATGTTCTCCAATCCAGGCAACATCCAGGTATATTCCTCTGCACTCTTTTTATTGCAGCCACATCCTCACTGTAGTAATGTAGTGTGCATAAAATGATGAAAGGCATTGATCGTGTGGATAGTCGGAGGGTTATTTTCTCGGGGCTAAAATGGCTAACACGAGAGGGAACTGTTTTAAGGTGCTTGGATGTAGGTGCAAAAGAGATAACAGGGCTAGGTTTCTTAGGCAGAGAGTGGTGGTTGCATGGAATGGGCTACCGGCGAAGGTCGTGGACGCCAATACGACAGGGTCTTATGAGAGCCTCCTGGATAGGTACATGGAGCTGAGAAAAATGGAGGACTATGGTTACCCTAGGTATTTTTTTTAAAGTAAGGGCATGCTCGGCACAGTTTAGCCTGTATTGTGCTGCCGGCTTTTTATGTTCTATGTTCAGTGATGTGACTTGAACTGAACACAGTACTCCAAATGTGGTCTAACTGTCTTGTATTGCCTTAATATTACTTCACGGCTATTGAATTTAAATTAGAAAGAAAAAAAGACAATAAAATAGTTAGAATAAAACTAAACATACTAATCTCTATTAATATGCTGACCACGGACAGGACGCAGATTAAAAGCTGAAGTCCAAAGAAGATAACATTTGCAGATTCTGGAAATCAAGCGAATGCACACAAAAATTACATGTAAGTTGATGGCCGGAAACGTCGCATGTTTACTCTTTTTCCATAGATGCTGCCTGGACTGCAGAGCTCCTCTAGCAATTTGTGTTACTCTTTTGAAACAAAGCCATTTAACATCCAAACCGTTCCCCCTCATCACTTCTGAGACAATGGAATAAACATAATTTATTTTAGTTACTTGTTAATATCCAGATGCTTGAACAATGTTGAAGAGGTTACCAATTTCTTGGAAACCGACCCGCACAGGATAGGTTATTCAGAAATTTGTCAAAATATGAAGACATTTTTATGTCACGTTATTTCCAAGTATCTATCTACTGCATTAGTGAGGAATACAATTAGGTAGCAACACTATGTGCCATTACTATCGGAGTTTCTCGCTGCAGAACCGAACAGAATAAATGTTCGCCTTGATCAGGCACAGAGGGGAAAAAATTAGAAGCCAATAACATATTCGTTAATCGAACACAAAATACCTTATGAATTCCCTGCAAAATAGCATCAGGCCAGGGAATATGGGTTGCGTCTCTGCGAAACCATAAGACAAGACAGGTAGATATAGGAGCAGAAATAGTTCACTCGTTCCATCGAATCTGCTTTCCATTTCCTCATGCCTGATCCATTTACCCTATTAGCTCCAGCCCCCTGTTTTCCCCCCATATCCTCAATGCTCTGGCTAGTGAAGATTTTGTCAAGCTTTGTCCTGATTATACGCTAAGTGTTGACCTCCACAGCAGGGAGAAGCAACGAAACCCACTCGTTAGCTAAAGAAATTTTCTCTTATCTTCGTTCTAAAAGGACAACTCTCTAATTCAAGGCATTGCTCTCTGGTCTTACACTAAAACACCTTAGGAAATATCCTTTCTACATCGACTCTATCGAGAGCATTCAAAATCGGTTTCATTTGGGTCAACCCTTATTCTTAAGAATTCCAGTGAGCACAGGCCGAGAACCATCAAAAGTTCTTCATGCAATAAGCCTTTACACCTCGGAATAATTTATCAGAACAGACAATTCAGCCTGAGAGCCATAGGTGGAGAATACTGAAAGATACTCTAATGGCCAATTATTCATCAACAGAATCTGATTAGAAGTCAAAGTGGTGCTGTGAATGGAAAGTCGTGTTGAACAGAATTTTTTAACGTTCTTCTTTAAAGATTTAAAGATTCAACTAACAGTGAAAATGAGGGTAGGTGATGTTGTATATTGGATTTCAGCAAAGCCAATGATACGGTTCCACGTGGCAGCTTCACCTGAAAGATTCCCTGGTCCATTTGATCCTCCCCACTGACCTCCCTGCTGGCACTTATCCTTGCAAGTGGAAAAAATTGCAGCACCTCTTCCTACAGCTACGACCACGCATTACCATTCAGGGCCCCGAACCGTCCTTCCAGGTGAGGCGGCACTTCACCCTTGAGTCTTTTGGTGTCATCTGCTCTATTCAGTGCTTCCGGTGTGGCCTGCAGTTTATCAGTACGACCCGCCGTAGATCGGGAGACCGTTTCTCTGAGCATGTGCACTCTGTTTTACAGAAAAAAAAGTGTGGTGTTCCAGTGACCATCCATTACAATTCCACTTCCCATTCCCATTCTGACATGAGCCTCTTTCTGCTACCGCGATGAACCCACACTCTGGTCGGAGGAGCAGCCCATCATATTCCGTCTGGTTAGTCCCAACTTAACCCGATGGCATGCACATCGAGTTTTTTTCGAACCTCCGGCAATATCCCCATCCTCTCTTCTCTATTCCTCATTTCCAGGATGCTCAGACACTTTATCACCTTACCTGCCTGTCACCTGTCTCGAGGGATCCTCTCCATTGACGTTATTCCATTGCGTTCTGTCCTCTGCAATCAGAGTGCTCCCTTCTCTAGCTCTGTATGCCGCAATTTGCAGCTCTTTGCTTCGCCTTTCCCCCCTCCTGGTAGCACCTATCACCTTATCGTTCATCCTCCCCACACCTTCATACCCTGAATCGTCATCTTTTTTTTCGGCCCCAGTGAAGGGACACGGCCCGAAACATGGACTGTACTCTTTTCCATTAATGCTTCCTGGCCTGCTGAGTTTCTCCAGCATTTTGGGTGTGTGGCTTGGATTTCCAGCATGTAAAGATTTTCTCATGTTTATGATAGGGTTTCATAATGCATTGGAAACAAAATGTTCTGGTTCGACGTGGTGAAAACGTATCTGCATTGTATGTATCTTCAATGCGTTCAATTTCAATGAATTTTCTTGCAGGAAAACAATTGTCAGGAGGCCATGTGGAGAAGCTGAAAATCAACCTGCTTCTCCACTTTATTTTTAATCTTTTTTTTTATTGAGAGTATCTAACTGCCTTCAACTATTACGAAAACAGGGAAGCATGGGCCACGCTTGGTTGCTGGGAAGAGCAGATGTTCTGGCCGTGCGGAAATCCAGCACGGCGGCCAGTGGGGGACACTTTGTGATGAACACTTTAGCCTGGAAGATGCTGCCGTCGTCTGTTAACAGTTACAGTGCGGGGCAGTAAATACAACTCTTAGAGGTGCTAACCTTAGCGAAGGAAAAGGGCCATTGTGGAAGGATGACTATCGTTGCCTGGGGAACGAGTCCCGATTAACTGATTGTCCAGTTTCACCATGGGGTCAGAAGAACTGTTCACATAGGAATGACGTTCTTCTAATCTGCTCTGGTGAGTTACAAAGAATGTCGGACAGAAAGAAACTGCTATTTGGTCGTAGAAATTCACACAAAGCTGACGTGTTAAGTAAATCAATGTATGGTTTATTGGTGACCATGACTGACTGAGATTAAGATAATTGTCGTCGCACCTTAATTTGGCAGATGCATGCCATGAGACCGTATTCGATGTATTATAAAAAGACTGCATTTAAGTATAGAGCGAATAATTCTGAACTTGGCGAATAATTGTACACAAGGCTGCAGGCTGATAACAATTTATTATTCAATATAGCAGTTTTTGGCACATTGTAAAATTCTACTAATAAGGAAATAAATAATTAATGAGTTGTTGATCTGCAATAAGAAATAATGGTTCTCAATTAAATTCGGTGAATAACAGCAGAGCCCAGCATTGAAACAAAGAACATTGAATACTTGTTACTTAGAAAGCAGTCTTCATTCTGCGTATTGCCGCCTCTTTAACCTCCTCTAATATCAGTCTAATCAGTCGGTTGTGACACGACTACACAACCCTCCACTGGTTTTCCATCATCCATTGTTTGTTTATTTGTTCCTTAAATGTCCCTACTCTATCTGTCTCTATCGGCAACAGTAGCAGGCAATTCCGTGCACACTAAAAGGGTCTCAGTATAAAGAGCTCAGCTCAATTTACAATAAAGTGATGCCCCAATGTATTCTCCATTTTGACTGTTGGGAGAGGTCTCTAACTATCCACACTTATTAAGGTTCTTGTACACTTCGATAGATTCCTATTTCGTTCTACTTCGCTCCAAAAAAGTGTGTGTGTGTGTGTGTTTCTTATTTCTGATCCAACAACGCCACTCGCAAAGAGAAGTTGCAAATCGCCGCTGGGATGCGTATACTTAATGTTAGGGAACAAACTATAGGGATTAACGAAAATCTGACATCGCAAACACTGTAGCTTTGCTCAGGGATGAGAATATGTAACACATTCAATATGTTCAAAATGTTTAAAGTTTTATTTGTATACCTTATATTTCCATTTTTTGAGATGAAGTACGGAAATAGTTTTTATAGCTCAAATGGACCGATAGATTTTACTGATATTACTTGCAACCTAAGTAACATGTGTGGAAATTAGTGGATAAAACAAACTTTGCAGTAATATCTGAAAACATGTTGTGAATACTTTGCCTTGACATTAACTGTTTTATCTATCTTCTTCCATATCATACCTGAAATTTGGAAATATATTGGAAAATTAGTGTATAAGACAAACTCTACATAAATACCTGAAAAAAACGTGAATATTTTCTCTTGATATTAATTGTCTAGCTATCTTATTTGATACCGTAGCTGACATTTGGTCTTTGAGATTGAGCAATGGCGGAAGCCGATGAGATGGCCGAGTGGAGGTTTATAATAATGGCACGTGGCATAGAGTGCAGGATAAAGATTGGGACCTCAATGATGCAAACGTTGTCTGTGGACAACTGCACTGCGGCTTCGCCACATCTGCCTACAACTCCTCAAGGTACAGAGAAGTTCAACGGTCCGTGTGGGTGACCGAAGTTCAATGCGCGGGAACGGAGACGCACATGCGGAACTGCAAAAAGTTGGTGTTGAAAATGTCTTTCTCTGAAATCACGGGCGTTGGTGTCCTGCGTTCTGGTGAATATTGTCAATAAAGGCGGAAATGGAAATTTGTGAACTGGTGTGGCACGTAATAACGCATCGAGAAATTCAGATTTAGTAAGGCATACAAATTTGTATCTGACCACTATGGCGCAAAATCCTTTATTGAAGAATCTCTATTTTACTCTGCAATGTCCCTTAGCCACCCTCCCCTCCACACACACACATACAACTCCGCCCAAAGCCCCGTTAAACAGACAGTACGACGTATTTGGTTAACAGTGGGAATTTACAGTAGTTCATTAGCTTACAAACGTACCAGTCTGCACAACCTGGGGAGTTGAATGAAAATCTAACTACAGAGGAAAGTAGCCAGTTTCCGGTCAGAATACTCAAAATTCACGCAGAGAACCGCTATTTAATCTGCTTATGTGACGCTCCAACTTTAGATGCTATGCTCATGATTTTGCAGACACTCTCATTATTGGGTTGTGTGCCGACCGTGAGTGTCCAGTGGTGCGACAGCATGGGGGAATTATTATTTATCCGTTTGCTTTATTCTAACCAGGAATGGCAATGAGATTTTTGTCGATTATAATTGGTTAAAGTTACAGCATAGACCATGTTAAATAACAGAGAATGAGTGCTGATTGACTCATTTCTTTGAGTACAGACCTGGTGGGATTAAAGCGCATTTAGTATGCTGCACTATGAAGAGAATGACGTTTCAGATCCATATATATGAAACTCAGGTTGAACTCTCATTCTCAGATATTGCAATAGAGTGATTGTCCATGATTTATGCATTTAACAAATATCCCCGTACGGTGAAAATGCAGTTGTGTTTAAGGGATTCATGTAACAGTATTTAAACAACAATCTATGGAATAATATCAGTAGTTGGCAGTGCAACTACTAGAAACTGCATTTGTTTGGTTATGAAATTACATGTCTTCAACAGTGCGCACATTACTCCTGTGAATAAATGCGTGTTCTTTACCCGGGTAAGTAGTTGTGTGCTTGATTGTACCGGCTCAGCAGTGAATTGAATGAGAAAAGACACACCTGTTTGTATATATCATCAAAGAAAGGCATTGTCTCCTGGAGATCGTCACTGACACGGTGGGCTAACCTTGGTTGGTGTCGTCAGCTGCACGCTTTCTAATTCTCACTACTGTTGTGATCGTTTTGGACCAAAAAACTTCGCCACTACCGTAAAGGAAATGTGTATGTTCAGAAAAAGAAAGCAAAGGGAGAGCACTTAAGGGCTTCCAGCGGGAAGACATTTGGAGCTCTTGGGGAAAGAGAGAGGCCAGTCTGCGCAGGCGCGTGTCGTCTGCCGGTTGAGCGCGAACAGTTTAAAAAGAAGGGATCCATATCCAGCGGGCAGCGGAGTGAGAGGCAGCAGAGTGAAAGGGCTTTGGCTCCACGGGTTTCGTCTCCACGGGTGGCGCAGTTGGTGATTGCTAAAGGAGGTAGGATGTGAGTGAGGCCAGTTTTCTGTGGTCGGTGTCGGATATTTCCCTAACCCATAATTCTGGGTGAAATGGGACTGATTGGATCATCCAATACTCGCCATTGTAATGTGACAGCCGGAAATATTGGACACGAGTTACAGTGGCCAGATGCTCACTTCCCAAATATATGATCCAAATCTCATTCCACTGCCTTGGGAGAAGATGACATCCTTCAAGTAATGGGGAACCGCTCTAGTGTCGACCATATTCCAGACAATGGAAACGTCCGATTAAAAGAAATGCCAACCCCAACAAAGTAATGTAGCTAATGTCTGCCACTATCATTGACGCATGGTTCTTAATACAGCACTTTCTTGAAAAGAAAATAACATCTGGTTTTTCCAAAGCCGAACTTTCTATGTCAGGTAAGAATGTTGAGTGCCACAACCTGGTTCAGATATAAACCAGTGACTGAAGGCCCAGCTAATTGGAAGGCTCAATCAGCGCTGCATGTCTACTGAATTATTACAGACTTTTTTCTTTTGAGTTTATACTTCAGCACTTTCAGCTTCCAATATTCTGTGACACCATTGCACAATTATTTACGAAGTTTGATTTGAGAAGATTTTTCAGAAATTCCAACGAGGTGATACAATCGACTTTTTATGGAATGGGTAAACTCGTAATTTTCTTTTCAACAGACCACTTGCAGTTAAGGCTATTCGGTAGTGAAGAAGGATGTGCTGGAAGACTGGAGGTTTATTCCAATGGATCCTGAGGAACAGTCTGCCATGACTCTTGGGATCTAGTTGACGCTAACGTGTTATGCAGGCAACAAAATTGTGGTTATGCTTTGGAGGGAAAAAATCTTGGTGTCTTGGTGTCTGGAGAAATTTGGTTGGATAAAAGGAGATGTTCGGGTAATGAAACAGATGTCTGCAAATATCCTTCAGCACCGTGGGGCCAACATTACTGCAGCCATATAGAAGATGTGGCAGTGGAATGTTCCGGAAAGCGTATTGACATTATGCTGATTTTCTGAAACGTGTTATTTCAGTCTTCAATTTGTAGATTTCTGAAACTATTTGCGGTACAGATCAGGGTTATTGAAACAAAAAAAATGAAATCTACAGCACGTTACTGGCTCTTTGGCCCACAATATGGTGTCGACCATATAAACTGTTCTAGAAACTGTCTACAATTTCACTACTACATAACCCTCTATTTTTTCGATGGTCCATGCATCTATCTCTACCTCTTTTACTAACAGTGCATGGCATGCACCCACTACCATTACGCAGACAATAGTGAGTAATCTGTGTATTGATTTTTCTCTGTATTTGGAAACTAAAACAATTGACGTGGTATATCCAATTATCTTCAACAAGAGTGTGAAACCGAAGAAGCCATACAGACTTAGTAGCAAATAAGATAGAGAAGAGAATGTGTAGCCCAATGTCAACACCACTAATTGCAGAAAACGTATTAATAAATGTAGCATTCAGGGTAACTGATTCGGATTACGCCTTCTTCTTTTGCCTGATAATAATGCTTATAGCACATTTGCCTGCAATGCTCTGCCAGCTAGAAGACTCTATGCATTTTTACTGTGAGGGAAAGAACTGTATCGAACTTATCTGACACGACTGAGTGAACAAACAATTGACTTGCTAACCCTTACTCTTGGAATCCACAATAGTCAGAGCAAACCCAGGGGGAACGCATAAACTCTTTAGAGACAGTGGCGGTATTGATCCCGGATAAAGGTGAAATCTGTAAAAATTCGAAGAAAATATCAGTTCTGTGGCAGTTTGGATATACGTAAAATGAAATATCTAACTCTAGATAATACAATACAGATTCTGGAAGGTTGCAAGAAAACTAATTGTTTCTCAAGCTTCTGTTGCATTTGATTGTTACAGTAAAGGGCGTCAAGGTATAAAACAAATAAGTAGCTGCAGAACGGCGCTGATTATTAGGGGGCCAGAAGCACATCTGAACGACACATTTGAAAATGGTCCAGGCATGATCCAGTGACAAGACAGTGTATAAGGGTAAGTTAACGGGAAGCAAATGGAATAATAACTCTTATCTTTCGCAAAAATTATGGCAATTACCCAACCCCACCCCCACCACAACAGTCTCGACAACCAATAGAAAGAATAATTATAAGTAGATGATAACCAACAACAAAATGTGAAATATATTAAATGTATGAACGTTTACACAATGAAACTATCCAAACAATTTCAGCTCTGCAATTCCGTATTTCTTCAGTTTGTGGAAGGTGTTCTGATTCTTCTAGTAATTCTCAACTAGAAGAGGAGGAAATAATTTACAAGCCTCTGTAAATCATAAGAAAATCCCGCACGCAATACTGAAAAAGAACGTTAGATGTAAGTAGGCTCAATCACTGTAATATCTCACTTTTAATATATTTACACTTCTTTTCTTTTAAGTTCGTTATGCAAATCTGCACGTTTTGGAGAATGACAGAAAAAATTTCTTCCTCGCCTGTAGTTGCACTGTGCCTGCGGTAATCTAGCTGCTGCTCCACAGCTAACCAACGCAGGACCGATGTGGGCCGTGAATCCTGACTTCGGAATGCAGCTGGCAACGTGGTCCAGACAACGATTTTTGCTTCCTGAATATGTTATATTAAAACATGACCCCATTATACTGAAATCAAAAGATCCCTATTCTTAAAGTAAAATAGAATATAAATACGTGAAGAGGGTTTTATCTCAGAGAATTCTTCTGATAACTGATTACTCACTCTGCAAGGAGCAGATTGTCTTTAAGATTCATAGCGTATTTTTTTGGTTCTTTCATTGTGATGTAATCCGAAGAGCTGACTTACGGAGATTGAAGTAGAAGACTGCAAGCTTACCATTGAATCATCGGTGTATCCTGAACTATTCTGGCATTGCTGCTGCGAATGAATGCTGCACTCGTTGAAGTATTTCTGAATCAGTGTTCCAAGTAAGCCACAAAGCGATGAAGCTGCAAAATAACATCGAACAGAGTGTACATCAACATCAATGGGACAAATGACATCTTGCAGTCCATCAAATATATACTTTATTTTTAACCACAAACAAGAGAAAATATGCACATGCTGGAAATTCAAGCAACACACGCAAAAGGCTGGAGGAACTCAGCAGGCCAGATAGCAGTTATTGGAAACAAAAAACATGCCGTCGAGATTTGCGGCCGACACAAATTAGCAGGACTGGCCGAAGGGTCTACGCCTAAATTGCTGACTACCCATTTATTCCATAGATCCTGCCTGGACTGCTGAGTTCTTCCAGAAATCGGTTGGCTTAGCTTTTCTTCTTACCTCTCAGCTTGCCGAATGCCTGCGCTGTTTTATTTTTCATTTACAGCTAACAGAACGGTAATTGCGGTACAGAAGAAGTATGATGCCCAGAAAGTCTTTTACTAGATTTCTGATGGCTAAAAGAATGGCAGATATACTGGTAATTATGTGATATAGAGACAGATATTTATTTAACACATCTTATTCTTATTTCATCACATTCTTGATATGTAGTAGTGATATGTGATACGGCCACACTGAAATAACTTCAGTTAGTCTAATTTCGTCTCACATAGTTTTGTTCATGCTTGTTGAGAATTGTTAAAATGTAAATATTTGCGTATAATACAATAGGTCTACCTCTAGCTACAGGAAATGTGTTGACTTTCTTTAAAGAGCAAACATAGTGCTCTATGCTGTGCGTGCTAATCAGTTTCACAAGATATCCTTCCTTCCCTCAATAGGACAATTTATGGTTAATTTAACGTTGTATTTAATATGAACACCGGTAAGATCATAAGACCAGAAGACATAGGAGCAGAATTGAGCCTTTAAGCCCCGAGAGTCTGCTCCGTCGTTCCTTCATGACTGATTACGAATCACACTCAAGCCTATGCTACTTGTTGCTAAAACCGTTGATTCTGTGATCAATCACGGAAATATGAATTTTCAATTTATATATGCCCACGGTCTGGGCCTCCACTGTGTCTGTGGTAGAGCATTCCAGAGAATCAATACTCTCTGGGTAAAGATAAAAATCCTGTTCTAAAGGTCGGCCTCAAATCTGAGTGTGCATCCTCTAATCCTGGATACCCCTAGTATAGGAAATATCTAGTTGACCACCTTATCTAGTCCTTTCAACCATCGATTGGTTTCAATGAGACCTCACGCATTCTTCCAAATTGCATGGAGTACAGGCCCGAAGCTGCTAGAAGCTCTTCATAAGTTAACACGTCATTCCCAGAGTCATATTCGCGAGTCTTCTCTAATTCTACAATGACAGCATATCCTTCCTGAGATATGGGGACCAAACCTGGTAGAAATCCGTCAAATTCAGCCTGACCGATTTTTTATAAATATTCAGAATTAACTTCTTGTTTTTTTTTTAATATATTCTATAACCATTGGAACGAAAGCAAAGTAGTATTTGCCTTCTTTACCACAGACTGAACCTGTAAATTAACTATCTAGTGGGCTTGGTCCTCTGAAGATTGAATTTAGTCTCAACATAGATAATAGTCTGTAATTTTCCTTTTTCCAAAATGCATTACCACATATTTCCAAACACTGCATTCTATCTGGCAATTTTTCGCCATTCTTTCAGTTTGTCTGTCCCGCTCAGTGTGTTTCCTCTAATGCCTTTGGACTATATCTTGTTAAGCAGCATTACACGTGTCACCCTATCAAATGCCTTCTGAAAATCCAGGTAAATGCAGCATAGGACGGGTATTGAATCAGGACCCAAGTGCAGGCCGCAGACACTGTAGGACAAGGAACTGGGCAGGACGAGGGATTGGGAACAAGGAGCCTGGGGTGGACTCCGAGCCCGAGACTGGACAAGGACCCAGAACTTGATTCTTGCCTCACTCTCGGAAACCCAATCACAGACGAAGATGTGACGAGGCTTGGCTAGAGACTTAGGGTCTTGAGGCTTGTCAAGAGACTTGGGGTCTTGAGGCTTGGCAGGATACTTGGGGTATTGTGGCTTGGCAAGAGACTTGGGGCCTTAAGGCGTGGATAGAGACTTGGGGTCTTGAGGCTTGGCTGGAGACGGGGTCATGAGGCTTGAGTGTTTGGGGCTTGAGGGTCGAGACAGGGTTCTTGGAGCTGCAGGCCTGGGTCCAGACTTGAGGATAGAGGCTGCAGGCTTGGGTCGAGACTTGAGGCTAGAGCTTTGGAACTAGGATAAACCGGAGGCTGCAGCGACGAGGCAGACAAGGAAATGAAACATAAACATGGAACCGGGACTTATCCTTCGACAAGCCCAGACTCACCTTTAACATGGCACTGAGACGAGACGTGATGGAACATAGACATAGTGCCGGTACTTATCATCAAACAAGCCGAGACTCAACTTTAACTCCACACCAAGGTGGGACAGGACCATCCGTCGGATTACGGCAGAACGGCCTGATTTACTCCACGTAGGCGAGGACAAAACAACAAAGATACCCCCGCAGGGCAACGGCAGAACGGCCTGGCTTACCCCACGGATGAGAGGATAGGACGAGGCAAACACAAAAGAACGACAGACCTTTCCATCTCCACATCGGGGTAGCTCCGAGTAGCCGTTACGGGCAGCAGCCTTGCCTGGCTACGGAAGCAACCGGATCCCTACGTACCTCGGGGTGGCTGACGGCCACCCAGCTGGTTCGGAAAACAGCTGAATCCATATTTCAATGACAGCTCCGACTAAAGCCAGCAAGTCTTCCAGAAGCTCTGGCTCTCCAACGCGGCCCCAAATATGGCAAGAGTCCGGTCTAGCCTTCCACCAGCTACTTGTGCCATGAGAATCTGGACAAGACGATCCACAACCACACTCAATACCAGGGCCACTTATATTCGCAGCCAACAAGATGTGCCTCTGGTGTTTCTGATTAAGTCCAACAGAAACAAGGGTTAGCCGGAGGACCCGGAGTCCGGAGTCTGCGGACCGGACCGGTACAGTACATAAACCACCTACCCCCCAACACCATGGGAGCCTCCAGGCGTCCTTTGAGGCTTTCCAGGACTGAGGACAACTCGGACGGGTGTGGCGGATGTTCACTTAAGAGGGGACCCATGGTGACGGGAGTTAGACTAAAGTGCCTGCAGTGTTGAGTCCATGACTGGCGTGTCGTTCTGTCATAGGACGGGTATTGAATCAGGATCCAAATGCAGGACGCAGACACTGTAGTACTAAGAACTGTGCAGGACGAGGGACTGGGAACCTGGGGTGGACTCCGAGCCCTAGACCGGACAAGGACCCAGGACCTGGGTCTTGCCTTGGGCTCGGATTCCCAAAACCAGGCGAAGACGTGGCGAGTCTTGGCTGGAGACTTGGGGACTTGAGGCTTGGCTAGAGACTTGGGGTCTTGAGGCTTGACACCTTGGGGCTTGAGTGTCGAGGCTTGAGTGCTCGGGACTATAGGGTTGAGGCTGGATTCTGGTAGCTGCAGGCTTGGGTTGAGTCTGGGGTCCAGGGGCTGCAGGCTTGGGTCGAGGCTTGAGGCTGGAGGCTGCAGTCTTGGTTCAAGGCTTGAAGATAGAGCTAGGAGGGAGACAAGGAACTGTACATAAAAATGGAGCCGGGACTTATCCTTCGACAAGGCGGTACTCATTTTTAACAAGACACTGACATGAGACTAGACAGTACATAGACTAGGAGCCGCGACTTATCCTACGACAAGCCGGGACTCAACTTTAACTCGGCACCAAAGAGGGGCAGGACCATCCGTTGGGTAACAGCAGAATGGCCTAACATACCCGACGGTTGCAAAGACAAGACTGGACAGACCGCCCCGCAGGGCAACGGCAGAACGGATTGACTTACCCCACGTAGAGAGGACAGGAAGAGACAAACACCAAAGAATGATAGACAGTTTCATCTTCGTATCGGGGTAGTTCCGAGTAGCCTTTACCTCCAGCAACCATAGCTGGCTACGGAAGCAATCTGATCTCTACCTAGCTCGGAGCGGCTGACGGCCACTCAGCTGTCCCGGTAAATAGCTGAATCCATACCGCAATGCCAGCTCCGACTACTACCGACAAGGATACCAGAAACCATGGATCTCCAACGCTGCCCCGAAGGTGCCAAGCGTCCGTTCTAGCCTTCAACCAGCCAGTTGTGCCATGGGAATCTAGACAAGACGACCGACCGCACCGCACCACAACTCCCCCCCCCCCCCACCAGCACCACCAGCACCACCACCAACCACACTCAATACTAGGGCCACTTGTATTCCCAGCCAACAAGATCAGCTTCAGGCGTTTCTGATTAGGTTCGAACGAAACAAGTGACAGCCGGAGGACTCGGTGACTGGACTGGAGTCCGCGGACCGGACCGTGACAATACTCCGCACCCCCCCCCCCCCCCACAAGGGAGCATCCAGGCGATCACAGGGGCTCGCCAGGACTGAGGACGACTCGGGCGTGTGGGGCAGATGTTCATTCAAGAGGGGAGCCGAGGGTAACGTGACTTAAGACAACAATGCCTGCGTTGCTGGGTCCATGACTGGGGTCATCGTTATGTCATAGGACGGGTGCTGAATCAGGATCCAAGTGCAGGACACAGACACTGTAATACTAGGAACTGGGCAGGACGAGGAACTGGGAACTGGAGCTGAGGTCACCCCAACCATACACAATACCAGGGCCACTCATATTCCATGCCAACAAGATGAGCCTCAACTGTTTCTGGTTAAGTCCGACCGAAACAATGTACAGCCCGAGGACCCGAAGTCCAGAGTCCACGGGCCGGTCCATGACAAAATGTCATCCACTGCCTCTCCTCTGTCCACCCTACTTGTTAATTCCTCCATAATCTTGGAAGGTGTGTCAGGCGTGATTTCTCTTGACAGATTCTTACTTATTTTGTCAATACATTTCAGGAACCATGAGATTTTATCCTTAATAATAGATTCCAACAATTTTCCAACCACTGCTGTTGGGCTAACTCGCATAATATATCTTTTCTTTTTCTTTTCTACCTTCTTAAAGGGTGGGGTGGCATTTGCTATTTTCTAGTCCTCCCGAATCATGCTAGAATCAAGAGATTATTGAAATATCATTACCAATTCAAATGAGATATCTTCAACAGTCTCTTTCAGAACTTCTGGATATAATCCATCTGATTCAGGTGACCTACCCACCTTAGGGATTTTCAGTTTGCCGGTCAACTTTTCTTTTGTAATAACAATGACGCTTACTGCTGCACACTTTCAGCAACAGACCTCTGGCAGCCTGCTACTATCTTTCACAGTGAAGAATGATGCAACATATTGGTATTGTCCTTTCGGTTTTGTCATTTAAATTAACATTGGATTGGTATACGGACAGGAAATGAATGGAGGGTTATGAGCTGAGTGTGGGTCAGTGGGTCTCGGTGAGTGTAAGCATTCGGCACGGACTAGAAAGGCCGCGATGGCCTGTTTTCGTGCTGTAATTGTTATATAGTTATATGCTTAAAACTTTGTTTTCACATACCATTTTTCGTTGCCCAATACTACCTCAGCTCTATCATTCTCTCAGTGGTCCAGTACCAGCTCTCACCTTCATTTCACTCTTTATATAACTACCACCAATGCGGCGGAGAGAGTCTCAAGATGGCTGTGGTTCAAGAGAGGGGGCCATGGAGTAGTGTGTAGCTAGCCATCTCGACACAAGCTGGGGTTAGATCAGCCCCGGCGGGGTCACCTGGAGAAGTGTGTATGACGTTGAAAGACGCTAAACACCTGATGATTCCAGGAACATCACTGATGATGTGTCCAGAAGTATCAGTAGATGTATGCAAATAGCAAAATAAAACATTTTGCACAATATTTAATATTATTTGCTAGTTTTTCCTCATGTTTCAGCTTTTTTTGGCTTTTCTACTTGCTATTTGTTAGAGTTCTAAAAGTATCCCAATAGTCTCACTTCTGGTTGGTTATATGGCCTTTTGCTCATTTCAGTAGTTCCAATTATTGATATTGTTGTGGCAACATAATGCATTTAGTGACAACACATATTCAGTCGTAAACAAGTAAGACAGCTTGTAGTGAAGTTGGATTGTGAACTGATGTTGCGGGTTCATAACACTTTGAATGGTCAACTTTTGGAATATTGTGAACACTTCCTATGCCGCCTTACAGAAAAGTACATATGGCACAGAACATATGGCTGATGAGATTCAATTGGCCATTGGTTCAATTGGAAATTATTACTCACAGACAAAGTTTGGATGTTGCTAAGCCGATTTTGTCGGAGTATTGGAGGCTGAAAAGTTTCCTGTTGAAAAATAGTAAGAGACATAGATTGAGTGTATGTTCAAAGAGAAAATATAAACATTAGAGTTTATAGGTCTGGAATGAGTATAGGTATTAACAAAAATTCACGTGGCGATAATTTTGATTACACAGAGATTCGTAAGTGCCTGGAAACAAAGAATCGGATTGAAAACATCTGCGATTGAAATTTGTAAGAACCAATTAGACAGAATAGTGAATGGGCGGGTAATAGAGTGCAAGTATCTTCTGCTGGCAAACGTTATTAATTCTGTTTGCCTTTTTTTTGTCCTGTGATGTTAATATTGATGCACAAATCACGATTCAAAACATGTTATCATCAGCTGCATACACGCATTGAAAATGACTCTTATCCATAAAAGGAAAGCTATATGATATATATATATAGTTTTCCTATTTGTTTATCTTCCTTCCTCTTTGGAATGAACTGATCCTGCAACTTCTGTATAATTCCCAGAAATACCTGCCATTGTCGATCCACTGTCATCCCTGCTAAGGTATCATTCCAGTCAACTTTGGTCAGCTCCTCCCTCAAGGCTCCTTAGTTACCTTTGTTCAACAGTCTTTTTGCCCATACAATTTCTAAGTTCTATCCATACTGACTCTACATCTCCTGATTCTATGTCACCCCTCACAAGGGACTGAATTTCATTTCTCACCAACAGAGCCACACACCTCCTTACCCACCTGTCTGTCACTTTGAAAGGATGTATAACCTTGAATATTAATTTCCCAGCCCTGTGCCTCATGCAGCCATGTCTCTGTTATTCATACACCATCATACTTATCAATTTCCATCAGAGCCTCAAATTTATTCTCTTTCTTTTCCTTCGTGGATTCATATCAACTACTTTTAATCCATTACTCCCCTCAACTTTCACACCGATTCCTATTGCACTTGGCCATAGTCTACGATTCCTTCCTGAGCTTCCTGGCAAGTAAATTATTTTGTATTTTTAACTTTTCTTGTTCTCTTTTTCCCTTTAACTCTTACTTATATATCCAGTTCGTCTCCCACCCCCCACTAAGTTTAAACACACCTGTATAGCAGTGGTCAGCCTGCCTTTCACAATGCACCTGTTAAGTTGCAACCCATCCGCTTGTACATTTCATCATTACCCCGAAACAGATACCACCGGTCTAGGAATCTAAATCCCTGCTTCACGCATCAGGTCCTCAGCCACACATTCAGATTCCCTAACTCCCTCTTCCTGCCCTCACCAGCACGAGGAACTGGAAGCAAACCGGAGTTAACCAACCAAAACGTTGCACATGAGTGCATTTAAGACAGAGATAGATAGGTTATTGATTAGCCAGGGAATGAAAGGGTATTGGGACAAGGCAAGGGAGTTGGGATGTCCGGAACAATTAGATTGAAAGGTGGAGCAGACTCGATAGGCCGAATGGCCTGGTTCTGCTCCTATAACTTATAATTTCGCATATGCTATGATCGGATGGGACTTAAAAATGACCACCACAGGGAAAGTAAAGTCAGTTATAGTATTGCAATTATAGTGTTTAAGGTAGAGGTATAGCCAATGAACAATAAGCGAACACCGGTTACTTTATTGTTCATATGTTTCCGAGTAGATTCGTAGAACGTGGAAGATGGCATACATCATGGAACTACCTGTTGAAGTGTTGGATGGAATGCATTGAAGAATATTGGAGCATGAGTTGACATTTCATTCTCCAGCTGCTGAAGTGTTAACTTTTTTTGTCTGTCAGCGATTGGAATTTATTTTAGTCACAGGGTTTTTTATCTAACCCGGGTTATTTACCAGATTGATTGGAGCACAAAGAAGATTCACCAGATTGATTCCTGCGATGGCAGAACTTTCATATGAAGAAGGAAATGATAGACTAGGCTTATACTCACTGGAATTTAGAAGATTGAGGGGAAATCTCATTGAAACATGTAAAATTCAAAAGGGGTAGGACCAGCTAGATGCAAGATGATTGTTTCCGATGTTGGGGAAGTCCAGAACGAGGGGTCACAGTTTAAGGATAAAGAGGAAGCTTCTTAGGACAGAGAAAAGGAGAAACCTCTTCACACAGGGAGTGGTGAATTTTGGAATTTTCTGTCACAGGAAACAATTGACGCCGTTTCATTGGCTATATTTAAGAGAAAGTTAGATATGGCCCTTGTGGCTAAAGGGATCGGGGGTTTGGAGAGACATCAGGTACAGGGTTCTGAGTTGGATGAATAGCCATGATTATACTGAATGGCGGTGCAGACTCGAAGGGCCGAATGGCCTACTCCTGCGCCTATTTTCTATGTTTCTATGTAATTGGCAACGGACCATTCAATCGTGCCTGTGCTAAGCAGGGATCAGCAGATTTATGGGAAATAATTTGGAATGGTGATCAAAGCATATTCGTCCTACCATTCCATGTCGAGAATAGATTACAGTCAACTATAAGCATAATGGCCTCCGCTATTCGATAGAGCGAACACTTCACTTTGTAAGTCTGTTGGGGGTCCTAGTTCAGAAGTCAATGAAGGTGAATGAGCAAGTGCAACAGGCAGTGAAGAGGGCAAATGGAATGTTGGCCTTTGTTACAAGGGGAATTGAGTACAAGAGCAAGGAAGTCCTTTTGCATTTGTACAGGGCCCTGGTGAGACCACACCTGGAATATTGTGTACAGTTTTGGTCTCCAGGTTTAAGGAAGGACATTCTGGCAATTGAGGAAGTGCAGCGTAGATTCACTAGGTTGCTTCCTGGGATGGCAGGGCTGTCATACACAAAGGGATTGGAGAGATTGGGCTTGTACACACTGGAAATGAGGAGATTGAGAGGGGATCTGATTGAAACGTTTAAGATAATTAAATGATTTGATAGGATTGAGGCAGGAAATATGTTCCAGATGTTGGGAAACTCCAGTACCAGAGGGCATGGATTGAGAATAAGAGGTCAGTTATTCAAAACAGAGTTGAGGAAGAACTTCTTCTCCCAGAGAGTTGTGGAGGTGTGGAATGCACTTCCTCTGAGGACGGTGGAGGCCAATTCTCTGGATGCTTTCAAGAAGGAGCTAGATAGATATCTGATGGATAGGGGAATCAAGGGATATGGGGACAAGGCAGGGACTGGGTATTGATAGTGAATGTTCAGCCATGATCTCAGAATGGCGGTGCAGACTCGAGGGGCCGAATGGTCTACTTCTGCACCTATAGTCTATTGTCTATTGTAATCTATTGCATCCGATGTTCCCGCTGCGGCCTCCTCTACATCGGCGAGACCCGACGCAGATTGGGAGACCGCTTCGTCGAGCACCTCCGCTCCGTCCACCACAACAGACATGATTTCCTGGTTGCCACTCACTTCAGCTCTGCTTCACATTCCCAGTCGGATATTCCATACACGGCCTCCTCTACTGCCATGATGAGGCGAAACTCAGTTTGGAGGAGCAACACATCATATACTGCCTGGGAAGTCTCCAGCCCCTTGGTATGAACATCAAATCCTCCAACTTCCGGCAATTACCTCCCTCTCCCGTCACCCATCCCACTTTCATTCTGTCTCATGATTCTGCCTTCTTCTACTACCCATAATATTTTGCCCTTAGATTCCTTCTTCATCTGTCCTGCCTATCCCCTCCCTACTTCACCTGCTCCACCCCTTAAACTTTCCTCTGATTGGTTTTCCACCCTCCCCCCCAACTTCTTTCTGAGGCCCCTGCCCACTCCTGCTTCAGTCCTGACGAAGTGTCTCGGCCAGAAACGTTGACTGCTCGTTTCAATAAATGCTGCCCACCTGCTGAGTTCATCCAGCTTGTTTGTACGTGTTGATTTGACCACAGTATCTGCAGCGTTTTTTGTGTTGTCTCTCTGCATATCTATCTATCTACCTGTCTAGCTCTCCACCTCTGTCTATCTAGCTATTTATTTTAAAATCTATCTATTTATTTATTGGATTATTATTTATGTATTACGGATTCCCATTACATTTAAGTTAACCACATTTATACATAGTGCTTATTAGTTTGCTGTCCCTTGAGCCATGAGAAAAATTGCATATTCTGTTCTGAAAGCCACTTCCTAAGTAATATTTTTGCAAGCAATAGGATACCAGCGTTCATCGAGCCGAATATCTGCTCAGTGACCTGTAAACACTAACTGATTCAAAATACCGAATGCTTGATCTTATTTGCCTTTGCCGTACATGATCTTCTCACTGAATTTGCGACCCTCCTCTGATGAACACAAACACTAAGAAGACCGTTTCTGCAGATAGAAAAAGAAACAATATTAATATTGGAAGTTAATGTCCGATTCTGAGTCAATATGTACTATGCGTCCGAAGGAGAGCTGAAAACAGTCATTAAAATAATAAAATGACAATGATAATGAGCGGAGCTAGCAGCAGACACTGTAAATAAAAACAGTTCACCGTGAATTCCCATGCCTTTCCTCTCAAATTTGAAAAGTCAAATGTAAAACTATGACCAAACTACACACATATCACCATCTGCAAAACTGATACACTTTCTTGTGAGTATATTCAGTAAATCCAATAGGCATAATTGAATCAATGCGTGACCGCAGCAGCAAGGTGGACAACCACTGCGCAAAAGGCAACAATGTATGACAATACAAAGTAAGAACAAGCAGAGAAATGAAATAATAATAATAATAATAATAATAATAATAATAATAATAATCACCACCACCACCACCATCATCATCGTCATCATCATCATCATCATCATCATCATCATCATCATCATCATCACCGTCAGCATCATCATCATCCTGTAGCAGTTTATCATATATGATTACCTACACAGGCACAATCAGGCTGCAAATTTGCTGTATGCAACGAGCTTCCAGTAGAAGTGATTGAGGCAGGTTCCATATTGTCGGCCATGCCCACTTCTTTTTATATGATATTCCTTTCAGGGACATTCCTGCATCCATAGCAGGCTATGATGCAGCCAATCAATATACCTGTCATTATGGGGGAGCATTGAGAGTGGACACAAATGCAAAACACAGTCACTGACTACCGTAAACAGGACGAGGCATGAGAAGGAAGCAGGGAAAGAGAGGAAGAAAAGACGCTGTATATGACACCAGCCACGGACGAGATTAGGATAGGGAACCAGGACATCGAACGGGAGACTTGAAGCCTGGGATGGGTCTCTGAGCCAAGAGACTGGACAAGGACCCAGAACCTGGGTGTTGACTCGGGCTCGGACTTCAGAAGCCGGCGAGTACAAGACGTGGCTACAGGTCGAGGGAGAGACAACAGGACTGGCCGTGAGACTCCTGGACAAGGGAACCCCAGCACAAGACGAGGAAATCCCAGCACCGGGCTGGGCATGGTACTCCTGTGCTGGGCGAGGAAAATGGACATGACGAGAACCGAGAGCCATTGTCGAGGGAGAGACAGGAACACCAAGCCTGGACTCCTACTTCATACAGGACGTAGGGCGGAGACATAACACAGAACACAGAGCCGGGACCCATCCTTGGGTACAGGGCGTAGGACAGGGACGCATTCCACAGAACACAGAACACGACGAGACATTTCCCAACGCTAGGGAGCGGCAAAACGGCCGGACCTATCTCGCGAAGCCGTGGACATGGAGAGGCAGTTCCTAACAGGAAGAAGCACCAGACACAGGCAAGGCGAGGCGAGGCAAGGCTCCAGTCACAGGCAAGGCGAGGCGAGTCAAGGCTCCAGTCACAGCCGATGCGAGGCGAGGCGAGGGAAAGCTAGGCTCCAGGAGTAAGACGAAGGGGACGGATACAGACAGTGGGTTTGTGCAGTGGGTTTGCGCACTTACCTACAGAAAATGTTCTGGGTTTTAGAATTCTTGTCGAGTCTTCATAACCATCTCAGAAAGTCAAGTCGCTCTTGTAATCTTCTTTGTTATTGCACGTACGTGCTGGGCCAAGAACCGGTCCTCTGAAATAGTAACCGAGTAACTATAGGTTTCAGATCCATTGCATTTATGATCACTCCATGAAAACAGACTCTTGGGCCTTTGGCTTCCTCCAGTGGAAGTCAATACACCTACCTTGTCATGCTGATGTTTAGTGAGAGCGCAGTGGTGTGGTACCACTCAACCAGACTTTTCATATTGAAATAACTTTTCCAGTAAAAAAAAACATTTTTATTTTTTTCCTTTCTTAAAGTTTCAATGGTTTGAATAAGTTTAGTTAATTTATATTACGAAAAAGCTTTAAGTTAACAGGTCTGTAATCCCATTTGCCTTAATCTTCCTTTTAGAGCAAATACAAAGTGCTAGATTTCCTTTTTCCTCAGAGAGCCTACCTGCAGCCAAAGGTGATTGAAATACGATGGTTAGAAGATCAGAAAATGTTTCTACCTGCATTAGGACAGATATTCCTTCACACCCATTTTCCAGATAATTATAGGAGATTTGTCCTGAGCCCCAACATCGCTTTTCAGCCAACAGAAAATATTCCGGAGAATCAGTGAACAGCAGACATCTGCAAAAAATGTATTCATTTCAGTTCGTAGAAGAGACTAGAGAACAAGATGGCCAATGTAAAGTGGAGAGGAAAAGTGGTGAACTGAACAGAATACGATTAGACTCGAGCAACAAGTAAAAAGCGATCCATCTAATAATCGATGCTGCCTTTACACTCTTATTTCTGTGGAGAAGCTGTTTTCAAATCCACGCAGCCAATTATCCCTGAATCTAACGTCTCGTGTCATTCTGATTGAAACTCCGATAATGAAACTTGTAAAAGAACTTTCTGAAATACATATCTACCACAAACGCCGGCCCATCTTCATTAATCAGTTTTGTCACCTCAAAAACTCAAAAGGGTTCCTGAACATTAAAGGTATTGGAGATGTTTCTTAGCAACACGCCTCAACAGCGTTTGGCGACGTATAATCCTATTAAAATAGCAGCATGGGTCTCAAAAATTGCAGCTCCTTGATATCTCATTTGGTACGACCAACGAAGCAGTGACATAGGTGTCGTATAACCGGATACGCGCCATGCTTCAAACGTTTCTGACATTGGAGCAAATTTCACCTCTGGTCTTTCATCTGGACATTAAGAACATCATGGAATTATTTGAAGTTCAGAGGAATGAGTCTTCATTTTGTGGTGACAAAATGATAAAAAAAACGATGAATATCCAATATCATATTGATTTTGCAGAAATTTCCTGTACAGAAAGTTTTGTTTACATGATGTTAGGCGTGGGAAATATTGAAACGGGCCAGTTTTGATCAAACAACAATTACGCTGACAGCATCGGTGTCTGTATTATCTCATTTGTCTGCATAGGTTCCACGTCATTCTATACATTACTCAAGATAGCTAGACTACAGTGTCAATACTACGAAGATTGAGATCACATGACAAAAAAAAGAAAAAAAAAAGATAACTACATAAAAAAAATGTAGGGATCAGGAAATGCAATGCTACGGTACCGTAGCCTTTATTACTTCACTATTATAGCACTGTCATTGGTGTTCAGTTTGGATTTCCGACTTAATCTTTCAGGCGTCTGTACTTTCTGCCCGTGGAGTGCAGCATGTTGCTTCACTTTCATTCAGCAATCCAAACGCATACTGGTTGGTTTGTTGATTCAACATTGTAAATTTTACTGTGATGAAGGAATGGTTGAATTGTTTGTTTCTGGGACGAAATGGTTCCAAGGGCCGGAACTGCTGACTGGCAGTGTATTTCTAAATTAATAACATAGTTCCTTGTCCACATGCACTTCATTACTGCTACTATCCTGTTACATAACTTTTCACTTCTAGTGAAATTCATTATAACTGCAGATACCTGTCACACTGTGTGTGGAAACTTGGCATGAATCATCTTTAAGCCACTATAGATTCAACTTTAAACAGAACCCTTTATCTATGGGCAGTCAACCCATGTAAAAGTACTCGAAGAGCAATATACACTTTATATTGCGGTGCGGGCAGCGGAGCGGAAGTAAGGAGTGCTCGTGATCGAAAGACGACTGGAGATCGGAGAATCGGAGGTTCAGCCGTTGTATGTAGGCCGAGACCCTCGGACCTACCTGGAGAGTACCTGAGGAAGTAGGTAAAGCTGCGCAAGCGCTGGTGACGTCGGCGGCGAGCGCGGGATTTAAAAAAAAAACGGCCCAGTTTCAGCAGCGGGCAGCGTCGGTGAGGGCAAGGAGTGCGCTGGAGCAGTGTGCTGGGCTTTGGCTCAGCGGGCTTCGGCGCAATAGAAATTCGGCAAGAAGCCCGTTTTTCATTTATTCTGACTAATCTGAGATCAGGAAATTGGGGAGACATTTAGAGCAGTGTTGTGCTCCGTATGCAGCATGTGGGAGGTCAGGGTCAACACCGTTGTCCTTGATGACCACACCTGCAATAGGTGCATCCAGCTGCAGCTCCTATTAGACCGAGTTAGGGAATTGCAGCAGGAGCTGGATGAACTACGGATCATTCGGGAGGCAGAGGCAGAGATAGATAAGTTTTATCGGGAGGTAGTCACACCGAAAAGACAGGAGGTAGGCAACTGGGTGACAGTCAAGAGAGGCAGTCGGAGCAGACAGAGAGAGAAGAGCACCCCTGTGGCCGTTCCCATCAAAAATAAGTATACCGCTTTGGATACTGTTGGTGGGGATGACCTACCAGGAACAAGTTGCAGTGGTCCTGTCTCTGGCACTGAGGTTGGTCCCTCGACTCGGAAGGGGAGGAGGGAAGAGAAGAGAGCGGTATTGATAGGGGATTCTATTGTCAGCGGGGCGGATAGGAGATTTTGTCAGAAAGATCGGGAGTCTTGGATTGTATGTTGCTTCCTTGTTGCCGGCGTCCGAGACATCTCAGATCGGGTGCAGTATATTCTCCAGAGAGAGGGCAAGAATCCAGATGTCGTGGTCCATGTAGGCACCAATGACGTGGGTAGGATAAATGAGAGGGTCCTGCTTAGGGAGTTCAGGGAGATAGGTGCGAAGCTGAAGAGCAGGACCTCCAGGGTAACAATCTCAGGATTGCTACATGTGCCACGTGCGAGTGAGGCAAGGGACTGAAAGATTAGAAAGATTAATACGTGGCTGAGAGGATGGTGCAGGAGGGAGGGCTTCAGGTTTGTAGATAATTGGGCTGTGTTCCAGGGAAAGTGGGATCTCTTCCGAAGGGACAGTTTACGCCTGAACTGGAGTGGTACTAACATTCTTGCAGGAAAATTTGCTAGTGCTTCTCGGGAGGGGGGGGGGGGGGTCGGGCTTAAACTAAATTTGCAGGCGGCGGGGATCCGGAATGTGAGAGAGGATAGCGAGATGAATAATAAAGGACAGGTGTGGTCTACACGGTTAAGGAATATTAAGCCTGTTGTAGAGAAAGTTGAGGCGGAACAAGTGATAAGGAGGACACACGTACAGAGGGATGTTCTGACGGAACATGGAGTTAAATGTGTTGAAAGGAGAAGTAAATTTAGGAAGGACAACAAAATTCTAGGGGCATATAGCCCGACGGGAGTTCGGAGAGCTGTGTTAAGGACCATAGACAGCGATTCAAACAGAGAGTGGAGAAATGGGCTAAAAATTCTATATCTGAATGCACGAAGTGTCAGAAATAAGGCGGATGAGCTTGCAGCCCAGCTGCGATTGGGTAACTATGATGTTGTTGTGATAACGGAGACATGGCTGCAGGGAGATCAGACCTGGGAAATGAATGTACAAGGGTATATATGCTATCGTAGGGAGAGAAATGTGGGCAGAGGGGGTGGCGTGGCCCTTTTGGTGAGGAATAAGATTCAGTCCTTTGCAAGGGGAGGCATAGGGTCAGGAGACGTAGAGTCTGTGTGGATAGAACTGAGGAACAGTAAGGGCAAAATGACCCAAATGGGTGTTACCAAACTCCAGCATGGATATTGGGTGCAAGTTGAATAGGGAGTTAACATTGTCATGTGGCAAAGGTAATGTCGCAGTAGTTATGGGGGATTTCAACATGCAGGTGAACTGGGAGAATTAGGTTGGTGCTGGACCACAGGACAGGGAGTTTGTAGACTGCCTACGGGATGCATTCTTGGAACAGCTTGTATGAGAGCCGACCAGGGACAAGGCTCTACTGGATTTAGTATTTTGTTCTGAACAGGATTTGATAAACGATCTTGCATTAAAGGAGCCATTAGGAGGTAGTGATCATAATATGATGTTTTTATCTTCAACTTGAGAAGGTTAAAGGCAGCTCGCGGAGGTGTCAGTGTTGCAGTTGAACAGGGGAAACTGTGGAGTCATGAGGGAGGAGCTGGCCAAAGTTGACTGGACTGATAGCCTAGCAGAAAAGACAGTGGAACAGCAATGGCATGTATTCTTGTGAATAATGCACAATGTGCAAAATCAGTTCATCCCCCAGCGAAGGAAGGATTCAAAGGGGGGAAAGGGGCCACAGTGGTTGACAAAGGAAGTCAGAAATTGCCTAGCATTAAAAAAGGAAGTATGCCAGAGCTGAGGTGAGTGAGAGGACAGATGATTGTGAAGTTTTTAAGGAACAACATAACTTAACTAAAATGCAATACGGAGAGAAAAAATGAGGTACGAACACAAGCTATCCAGGAATATAAAGGAAGATAGCAAAAGCTTTTTCAGGTATGTGAAGTGAAAGAAGATAGTTAAGAACAATGTTGGGCACTTGAATTTGAGTGAAATTGTTATGGGAAACAGAGAAATGGCAGAAGAATTTAATGAGTACTTTAGATCTGTTTTCACTAAGGAAGATACAAGCAATCTCCCAGATGTATGGATGAGCCAAGGACATAGGGTACCAGAGGAAATGAATCAGATTGACATTCGGAAGGAAACGGTGATGAGAAGACTGATGGGACTGAGGGTTGACAAATCGCCAGGTCCAGATGGTCTGCATCCTAGGTTCCTAAAGGAGGTGGCCCTGGAAATTGTGGATGCATTGATAATCATTTTCCAATGTTTCTTAGATTCAGGAGCAGTTCCTGAGGATTGAAGAATGGCTAATGTTATCCCACTTTTTAAGGAAGGAGGGAGGGAGAAAACAAAGAACTATCGACCTGTCAGCCTGACATCGGTGGTGGGGAAGATGCTAGAGTCCATTATTAAGGATGAAATAGTGGCATATCTAGATAGCAGTGATAGGATTAGGCAGAGCCAGCATGGATTTACCAAGGGTAAATCATGCTTGACTGGTCTGTTGAAGTTTTTGGAGGATGTAATCAAGACGGTAGACGGGAGAAATCTAGTGGATGTTGTGTAACTCTATTTTCAGAAGGCTATTTGATAAGGACCCACATAGGAGATTGCTGGGTAAAGTCAAAGCTCAGGGCATCGGGGGGAAGACATTGACATGGATAGAAAACTGGTTGGCAGATAGAAAGCAAACTGTAGCGGTGAATGGATGTTTCTCGGAATGGCAGGTGATGACTAGTGGGGTGCCACTTTGCTCGATATTGGGACCACAGATTCACGAGGTTAATTCCTGGGATGTCTGGACTACCTTACGCAGAGGGTTTAGAGAGACTGGGATTGTACACACTGGAATTAAGGAGATTGAGAGGGGAACTAATTGAAACAGATAGGATTATGAAGGGATTGGACAAGATAGAGACAGGAGATATGTTCCAGATGCTCGGAGATTCCAGTACCAGAGGGCATGGTTTGAGAATAAGGGGTAGGTCATTTAGGACACAGTTATGGAAAAACGTCTTATCCCAGAGAGTTGTGGGGGTCTGGAATGCACTGCCTCGGAAGGTAGTGGAGGCCAGTTCTCTGGATGCTTTGAAGAAGGAACTAGATAGGTATCTTATGGATAGGGGAATCAAGGGATATGGGGACAAGGCAAGAAACTGGTATTGATAGTATATGATCAGCCATGATCACAAAATGTAGGCTCGAAGGGCCAACTGGTCTACTTCTGCACTATTGTCTATTGCCTATTGTCTATATTTAAATGCACTGTCTACTCTTTATATGACTCTTTATAAACTCTGATGGAATGCCCCTTATCCAACATGCCCATGTTTCCTCTTTGCTAACTCCTCCTGAGATTTTCGTGTAGTTATCATTTGAAAATTTCATTTTTTTATCATGAGCTCAATCCAGCGTATCAGTCAGACCTGAACACATTAATCAAATCATTACACTCCCCAAGGTGCAGAGATAAGTGCATTCTCTACTTGGCGAATTATAATCATATTGAAAATAGCAGTCTTGCTCATAAAAATTACATCACCATGATGCCTCATTTCAAACGGCCAGCAAAGCAGTGACATTCGTGTCGTAAAACGGAATACGAATCATGCTTCATATGTTTCTTACCTTTGAGCAAATTTCACCTCTGCACGTTCATACGGACATGAAGACCATCATGGTATAATTTCCCGTTGAGAGGAATGAGTCTTAATGTTATTCAGGCAAAATTATTAAAACACACTTGATGAGTATTCAGCATGATGTTGCATTTGCAGACGTTTCTTGTGCAAAATAATTTTGCTTACATGGAGTTAGACGTAAGTAAGATTGAAACAGGCCATTTTCCATCAAAAACAATTACTCCAGCAGCACCGCTATTTCTACTAACCACTTTTGTGTGCACGGGATCCACGTTATTCTGTGCCTTACTCATAATAGCTAGACTAAAGGGCCTACACTATGAAGATTGAGCTCACATGACAAAGAAAAGGGGGAAATGATAACTACAGAAGAAAAATAAGAAGAAATCAGGAAATGTGGTGCCGTATACCATAGCGGTTATTGCCTCGCTGTTACACATCGGTCATTGCAGTTCAAATTGAATTTCCGACATAATCGTTCAGGAGACTGTACGTCCTCCCCGTGAAGTGCATCGATTTGCTCCCCTTTTCTCCAACAATCCAAAGACGTACTGGTTGGTTTGTTGATTGACCATTATCAATTTTATTGTGATGAAGGAATGGTTGAATCGATTGCTCTGTGGCGACACAGCTCCAAGAGCCGGAATTGTTGACTGGCAGTGTGTATCTAACTTAAAAAAATAATTATTTACCCACTTATTTTTAATTAATGCTGCTGCCCTGTTACATAGCTTACCACTTCCCGTGAAACACAATGTAACTGTAGATACCAGTCACACATTGCATGGAAGCTTCCCCACACGTACTATTTGTAAACCACTATAAAATCAACGTTAAACAATGCCCTTTAGTTACAGTTAATACTTGGACAGCAATATGTACTTTATAATTAAATGCACTTTATAAATAACTCTTCATAAAATCTGACGGAATTGCCATTATCTGCAATGCCTAGGTTTTCTCTTTGTTAAATCCTACTAAGTTTTACGTGTAGTTATCATTTGAACATTTAAATATTTTATCATGCACTCAGTCCAGCTTGTCGAGCAGATCTAAACACATTTATCAAATCATTATACAGACCAAGATGCAGAGTTACGTGCATCCTCTGCTTCATAACGTGGAAAATGTGTGATTTCCTGCTGTTACAACCAACTCCATCCACTTCGTATTTCGTCGTCTGGTGCCGTCAGAGATGCTTCTCTATACATGACGATTCGAGTCCGGTTTTCATCGGAGGATCAGCGGTGATTTCCCAGACTATTCGGTTGTATTTTTGATATAAGCAATGGTTCTGATTGATTTTTTCCCCGTTAGTAAGATCATTCAATCGTGACATTGATATTTTCCAGATCACTTTTGGATATTATATATATTTTCTTATAATATTTAACTTGCAGTACCATTATAAATACTCCCTCTTCAGCTTAGATTCTTCAAGTCATAGACCCGGGAAGCGTGTCCGGAGGCACACGATCTGCGCCTGCAAATGAAAATTCATTTGACAAACCGATACCCAAGCAAAGCATGCTTCTTCATTTCGAGAATATCACTGATAATGTATTAACATTCCTGGCGATTACGAATAGTAAAGTTATTGATGTTGTTTTATTACCAATACGGTTTTTCAACGATCCCCGTAAATTTGGTTTCACAATCTGCTTGGAACTCTGCTGTACACTAAGACAAGTCTGACAACAATGCATTGAGCAGGAGAATCAGAATATATAGAACCATTGTTATTAGGGTAAAATAAATTTATCCGATTGCTCCCCAGACTGTAAAATCCACAGCAACTCCTATTCCTATAACAAACTACAAACTGGAAAGGAGAGAAAAAAAAAAACGGATGTTTCTAAAATATCCCTTTTTGCCTTTTCGGCGCAATCGCTTGGTTTCAATTTCTGGATTGCCGATAGCCACAAATCGGCCTATCGTAAGAACTACTGTGAATGATACAGAAAAGTAAAGTTTCATTAAAACTATAATAACGGTATAACAGAAAACATCATGAATATTACTGTGGGGAGATGTTCAAAACAAATAGAAACTGATCTAAGAATGGAATCTGCACAAATATTAGATCAATAATAATAATCCGTAGATCTGTGATTAGAGTAGCCACCAGGTAGCAGGTAACATACTCAGGGAGACCACCCATTTCCAGTGACAACATCTCAATCGGCATTGCGTTAACAGAAAGAAAAAACACGAAAGTGTGATGGTGATCAATCAAAATGATGTCAAGCAGCAATTTCAACTTTCGTGATTTCCATCTCTTGACGAACTTGATTTTTTGACGCCCCACTAAATCTTATTTATAAGAGACGGGACTTTTAATATCACCTACGAATAAATTGGTCAGTGTACAATCATATGAGTTTAAATAAGACACAAACCATTATGTTGAAAACATTTAAAAAAGAACAATAGTTGGCCTGCATCTGTCGAAGTACAAAAGTCATCATGCTAATATTTGTCAAAATTCAATTCATATGTGAAATGCTGCAGTGCTTCTTTTTGAGCCTAACCACTACAGTGGATATTGTTCTCCAAGATATCGCTATTGGCGTCATATCTGTGAATGTATTGACGCACTTGGCCACAATAGGGTAATGTGAACATGAATAACAAAATTTAGCGCGCGTATTTGAAATCACTTTCGCGAACAAACTAAACAAACAATTGGAGTTAACACTTGAACAAATGGGGAATTAATTTGCAGCACGTGGTTCGAGATCATTTAATGTCATCGAGAAAATTGTCCGCGTCAAACACGTCAGATCAGTATTCCATAGTAATCCCGCGGAAAACAGATGTCCCATATGGTATAGAAAGATGGATAGCCTACAGGACAATAGAGGTCCTTCGGCAAACAGAAGTGTGCCGAAGATATCCGTACTTTAGAAGTTACTTTGGGTTACACATAGCCCTCCACTATTCTAATCTCTGTGTCCCTATCCAGGAGTCTGTTAAAAATTTTATCGTAGCCGCCTCCACCAATGTCGCCGACCGCCCATTCTACGCACCCTCCCCTCTCTGCATAAAAAAAAACTTAACCATGAAATCTCTGTACCAGCTTCCAAGCACCTTAAAATTGTGCCCTCTCGTGTTAGGCATTTAAGCTCTGGAAAAAGCCTCTATCAAAACGATCAATGCCTCTCATCATCTGATACACTTCTATCACGCCACCTCTCATCCTCCGTCGCTCGAAGGAGAAAAAGGCCGAATTCGTTCAAGCTATTCTCATATGTCACGCTGCCCATCCAGGCAAGTCGCCTGTTTAAATCCCCTGTGCACCCTTTCTATGGTGACCTTTCACCCTTTCACCCTTTCACCACATCCTTCCTGTAGTGCAGCAACAAGAGCGGAGCACAGTAATCCAAGTGGGGTCTGAAATGGGTCCTGTATACCTCTCGGCCCCTTATTCAATCCCACAACTGATGAAGGCCAATGCACCGTATATATTGTTAAGTCGCCGAAACAGCTGACAACCCTCCCCGCTATCCAGACAGCACCCAAACGTTGTGTTATCAGCAAATTTACTAACCCATCCATAGACTTCCTCATCCAGGTCATCTATATAATCCACGAAAAGTAGGGGTCCCAGAACAGATCCCTGAGGCTCACTACTAGTCACTCACCCCCATGCAGAATATGATCCGTCCACAGCCACCTGCATTCTGTTGGCAAGCAAATTCTGGATCCACGAAGCAATGTTCCATTGGATCCGATACTTCATTACTTTCTCAATAAGCCTTGCCTGAGGTACCTCATCAAAAGCCTTGCTGAAACCAATATATACTGCATCTACTGCTTTGCATAAATGTGTACAGTCAAATCCTCAAAGATTATCAGGCTCGTAAGGCACGAACTGCTGCTGATAAATCCTTGCTGAGTATTCTCAGACTTTGCACTCTGTATTAGTGCAGCTGGTGTGTTATTTGCAATTTTTTACCTCTTTTTTTTTTTCCTTTTTCAATCAGAGACTCCCTAAATTTGAAAGAAGACTGCATCATCAGCTACCCCAGAAAAATAAGATAACATACCAAAATAACTACTGCCCTATTACTCCAGCGTCCACTAATTTTGAAGTGTTTTGAGAATCCATTTACAATACACACCAGTATCAAACCTAAGATAACATGGACCGACTGCATTTCGCCTATGTCTGCAGCACGTCAATGACGTTTGCCATCTCCGTGGCTAAATCACTAATCTGGACAGCAAAGGAGCAGATGTTCGCCTCTTGTCTACTGGCAGCATCGCACAGTCAACAGTATGATTCCATTTAAGATATCACTAAACGCCCAGATGAACCCACCTTCTACCTGCGCCACTGGATACATGACTTCCTTACAAATATACCACAATAAATAAGGCGGAAAATAAATACACTAATTAGCCTCAACACTGCTGCTCCTCTGGATTCTCTCCCCTGACCATACATTTTTCCCTATACAGTTACAACTGCATCGATGGATTGTGCTGATTTACACCATTTGCACATTTGCAGATAACATCCACGTTTGTAGATGAGGAAATCACGAAAAGGTTGTTAGGGTTGAGTATGCAAAGGGCAGAGAAAACCTTGTGCCTTGCAACACTATATCAGCCTACGCTACGTCATCAGCAAAACAAAGTGCATGTCAGTTCATGTTGCGCACGCTTTATGTTTATATTAACTGTGCTAAATTTGAGATGACTGAGGACTTTAAGCTTCAAACCTGAATAATACCACAATAAGTAAGGCGGGAAATAAATGCACTAATTAGCCTCAACACTAATTACACTAATAAATATCGTAATAAATACACTAATTAGCAGTAGACTGCCCTGCTCGAACAACAAACTACATTTTCAAAAAAAAGCAGCTTCCTGAGGAGGATAAAGAGCTTTGCCATGCCCCCTATTGCACTCGCCATTTTCATTGATGCACCATAGAATGACTACTTCAGGAAAAATAGCGACAATTAACAAATCTACCGGAAACATAATTGTATCTTGTTTTTCATTTGAAAGTAATAAATCAATTACCTATGCATCATATTCGGTCTATCAATAGTTGCTTCACAGTACTTAACAAAATTTAAAACTGAGCAAAGTCAGCACTTCGAGCTGCAGTAAGAGCATGTAAGAAGATCTCTGCAAAGTGATTCAAGTTATTTACAAATATTAAACAGAAAATAATTGTTGTTGAGGGACTTGATAGAGGTATTTAAAATATGAGCGGACTGGACAGAGTTGACGTGGATAGGCTTTTTTCCATTGAAAGTATGGGAGATTCAAAAAAAGAGAACATGAGTTGAGAGTTAAGGGCAAAAGTTTATTAGTAACACGAGGGGGACCTTCTTTACTCAGAAAGTGGTAGCTGTGTGGAACGAGCTTCCAGTAGAACCGGTAGAGGTAGGTTCGATTTTGTCATTAAAAAAATGGATAGGTATATGGACAGGAAAAGAATATAGAGTTATGTGCTGAGTGCAGGCAGGTGGGACTAGTTGAGAGTAAGCGTTCGGCATGGACTAGTAAGGCCAAGGTAGCCTGTTTCGGTGTTGTAATTGTCGTATGTTATATGGTTATAGATCACCGTGGGCAGACAAGGTGCTTCAACTAATGTGTCGTAAAGGTACACTTGTAACTGGATGGCCCAGCTGCTGGCGAGTCAATACTCTGGCAAGAAAAAGCTAATACAGCATCAAGACTAAAGATTACTCAAGCATTCCCCAAAGTATTATTCAAAAGCACCAGTCAGGAGATCGATACAAGCTAATTTCCAGGTCTTTGAATTTCCATTGAAGTACATTTATGTCAGTCATCAAGAAATGCAGTAAATATGGCGCAGCTGAAAATCTAGCTTCATCAAGTTGTCCTCAATACAAGAGTGATCGGGCAAGAGGGGGACTATTGAGGAAGACCACCAAGATCTCTATGACAATTCAGAAGTAGGTCCGCTTCTGTGTCTAAAATGGCAGCTACTGCGCAAACAACAACTAACACGAATGAGACACGAGTCGCATCTTTATGGGACACTAGCAAAAAGAAAGTACCTGTAGAAAAAAACACTGACATGAAAGTATGCTAGAAGACACGTCGGAGAATCGGACGTTAGCCGGAAAAATGTTCTGTGGTCTGATGAATCGAAAATTGAACTTTCTTTTTTGCTATCAGTTTGCATCACCCTCTGGGAATACTTCACTGCAGCAGGCCCTGGAAGGCAGGCGATTGTACAGGGTACAATGGCTGCTACAAAATACAGTGAATTCCTGGAAGGAATCCAAATGCAGTCTGCAAGACTTGGAGGAGGATCTGTCTTCCAGCAAGACAATGGCCACAAGCACGAAGCCAAAGCTACATAGGAATTACTTAAAATAACAAGACTAATGCCCTGGAGTGGCAAAACACTGAGCCCAATCCTCAATCGAATTGAGAATATGTGACTTAAAGAGAGCTGATCGATCATGATCCCATTGCAATCTGACAGAGCTTGAGAACTTCTTTAAGAACGAATCTGGAAAATTATATTGTCCGGGCAAAGCTAATAAAGACCCATCCACACAGACTCAACGATTGAAATGCAGCATCTACAGCATACTGCCTTTCATGGGCTGAGTCCTTATGCTATCAAAAATGTTTTTAAGTGATTTAGATATCTCTGTAGAAACCTCTTGTCATAGGGTGGGCGTAGGGAACGGAGCCAAACGCAAGACACAGACACTGAAGTAATAGGGAGAGGTCTAGGTGTATCAAGAAAGCGAGGGAACTGGGGGATAAACGACGCTGGACAAGACTAGAAGACAGGTCATGGGCTAGGACTAGAGTGGGGAAGTGGGACCTGGACGAGGAACTAGGAACGAGGAACAAAAAACTAGGAACCTGGATATGGACTCCGAGCAAGAGACTGGACAGCGACCCGGAACCAGGGTCTTGACTCGGGCTCGGACACCGGATCCAGGGGAGGACTGGAAGTGGCAAGGTAACAGGATTGGACGTGCGGGCAGGGCGCGGGACTTCAAGGCTGGACGAGGACATGAAGCTCAGGTTAGCTCTTGGTCGAGGGCGAGCAAAGCAGTAGCGGGGAAAGGTGTAGCTGGGCACGGAATCTGGCCCTGGACGAGACCAGGACTCAGTGCCTTGGCTGCGTCTACGACTTGGAGATGGACTGGAACCTCCTCGGAGCATTGGTCATGGACTGGGACGTCCTCGGAGTACTAGACATGGACTGGAACCTCCTCGGAGCATTGCACACGGACTGGAATCTCGACGGAGCCTTTGATCCGGACTGGTCTTGACTCGGAGCCTGAGACCTGGACTGGACTTTGACAGGGAACGACAAACGACTGTCCTTTCGCGTAGCGGCAAACGGCCTGCCTACTGAGCTGGATATAGGAAGACGAAACAGCCACATTCCATTCGAGGAGCGGCAAACGACCGGCCTGCTGAGCTGGAACCAAGACGACAAAACAACCACAATCCATTCGGGTCTATGCTTGGAGAAACTACAACCGGACCAGCAAAACTCCGCTGCCATGGAAATGGCAGAATTCATACCTCTGGCACGGAGTGGCGCAAATAGCAGTCAACTCAGCTGGTCACGAAAACGACAGAATCTACAACGCAGCCCAGGGTTGCAGGTGAGGCTTCAAGTGTGGTCTATCAGAAATATGCAGAACGGAAAGGAACAGTCCAGCCACAGGGTAACGGAAAAGACGACCTGGCTTACTCACCGGACATCAAGAGAAGAAGGGACAGATCCAACCACAGATTAATGGCAACGACGGCCTGACTTACCGCACACAGGCGAGGACTGTATACTGACAAGACGAACCACACAGTGGCGAGGACAGGAAACCGACGAGACGAACCAGCACCTACACTAGAACACAGAGCCATTTATATTCCCGGCCCCAAGACAAGAATTAGGTGCCGATGATGAAGCGTGAATGAACCAGGGGACAGCCGTATGACCCGGAGTCAGGAGTCCACGGAACGGACCGTGAACTGGAACGCAGATTTCACGGGCAGGTCCAGGAAACCTCTTTTCACGTTGACGCAACATGCTTTCCGTTGATTAGTGTCAAAAATATGCGCCCACTGTGATTCAAACTTGTAAATCAATAAACCATAATAACTCCAAAGGTGGTGCATGCTATTTTTACGGATATATAAAGGTCCATGTGCTTTTATGTACTTTATTGTTAACGAGCCAAGTACGCCCTTATCCCCTTTGTGGCATGCCGTAATAGTAATCACATAGCTCACGCATCAATTCATACTAATCTAATGAAAAATCGATTTAGAATGTCAAGTTAAGATTTTGACTGATTAAGAAAACCGTAGCACCCGGGGGTACCATACGCAATAACACAACAACACAACCATAATGATAAGAATTAGAGGTATACCATTATTCATTTGTATTTTTTTTATTTTCGGTGATTCCTATTCGGCTAAACAGACTTCTTTGTTTCTTTGCGCTTATACATTATATTATGTTAAGCCTGGAGGAAAAAAAAATAGGGAAGGTAATGGATGAGCAAGAGAATTAATCGCCTTTTACAACTTTGAATTTCCAAAACCTTTTGAAATCGACAGACTTAATGTACGCTCCCCTATTTACCAGATTTCTCCTCCCAATCTTTGTCATAAGGGGGCGCTGCGAGGGTACCCAAAGACAGGACACAGACACCGAAGTACTGGGAATTGGACTGGACCAGAGTTACGTATGGGAATGGACACAGACCAGGAGCTGGAACAGGAGTTCAGACCGCGGCTAGGGTTCTTCGAGGCTAGGGTCCCTCCAGGCTTTCATGGGCTGAACGAAGTGCTACTTCTTAGAGCACAGAGCCCGGACCTTTCCTTGGACGCCGGGGCGGATTACTGGCGAGTTAAACCGCTGAGGAAACTGTCAGGCATTCATGTTAGGAGGGCAGAAGAACAGTCCTTCCTCAGGGTAACCGGAAAGACAGCGTGGCTTACACCACAGAGGCAAGGACAGGAAGTGACGGACCCCACCGGACTGTAACGGTAAAGATGGCCTGACTTACTCAGTGGAGACGTGGACAGGAAAGGACAGATTCAACTGCAGGATAACGGCAAAGAAGGCCTGACTTACCCCACGGGGTGGCTCTGAGTCTCGAGGCGGCTAGCAACCTTGGTTGGCTACGGAAATAGCCGATTCCATAACCACCTCGGAGTCCATACCCGGAAGAATGCTCCGGCTAGAGATAACAAGGCTCCATTTACTGTTGGTCCTCCAACCAGGCCTAATGATCACGAATGACTGCTCTAGCCTGCCAGCGCGTGTAAGTCCAAGGGGATACCGACAAGACGAACCAGCACCCTCACTCGATCCTAGGGCCAATTAATTTTTCAGCACCAAACGAGCATAAGTTGCCTATGATTAAGCACAACTGAAGCAAGGGACAGCCGGAAGACACAGAGTCCGGAGTCCACGGATAGGACCGTGAACTGGAATGCTTATTTCACGGAGCGGACCATGACAGTAACGCACCTCCCTCCACCGCCCCAATGAAAGCCTCCGGGCGACCGGACAGGCTCTCCTGGTCTAAGGATGAAACGGGCGGGTGGGGGGACGGGTGGTATTCAAACCGGAGGGAACCCAAGATGACTAGAATTCGATGACACTGTTTGCGTTGCTGTGTCCATGTATCGATTGTTCATTCTGTCATAAAGGTGCGCTGGAAGCGTTCCCAAATTCAAGACACAGACACTGACTTACAGGGAACTGGACTGGACTAGAGTTAGCGATGGGACTGGACACCGACTAGAAGCTGGGACAAGAACACAGACCGAGTCTAGGGTTCATCTTCGCGGCTAGGGTTCCTCGTGGCTTTTATGTGAAAGACGAGGTAATCCCCCTTGGAGCCCAGGGCCGGGACGCTTCCTAGGTTGTAGGGCCGGTCTTCTGTAGCAGGGCCGGTCCCCTTCCTTGTACGCCAGGCCGGGATGGCTGCCGAGGAAACTGTCTGGGATTCAGATGGGGAGGGCAGAGAACACTCCTTCCACAAGGTAACGGCAAAGATGGCCTGGCTTACCCAACGGAGGCATGGACAGGAATGGACAGATCCCACCGTAGTGTACCTGCAAAGACAACCTGACTTACCTAATGGAGGCAAGGACAAGAAGGGAGCTCACTCCGGACTCCGAGTCTCTGGGCGGCCTAAATCCTTGGTTGGCTACGGAAACAGCAGAATCCATATCTCGCTCGGATTCCATACCGCGATGACTGCTCCGACTAGAGCCAACTGTGCTCCATGAAGCGGTTGTCCTCCAACCAAGCCTAGAGATAACGAATGGCGAACCTGCCACCGGCGGTTTGCTGCAAGGGGATACTGACAAGACGAACCAGCACCTACACTTGATCCCATGGCCACTTATATACCCAGCCCCAAGACGAATAACAGGTCCCATGATGAAACCCAACTGAAGCAAGAGGCAGCCAGAAGACCGAGTCTGGGGTACACGGACCGGACCGTGAACCGGAATGTGGTCAGGGCCATGACAATAATCTTTTATCTGTAGTGCGTCTTCAGCATCTTTTTAGGTCTTGTAGATATTTGGCAATGGCACTGAAACGCACATGCAAAAACAAAGATTCCTGAGTCAAATAATGGACAGAATTGGAAAGGTTTTTGTCATCAGTAAGTCAGATGGGTTTCATCAGCAATATCTTGGCTTCATAATTAGGACAAGTGAGTCTTGGTTTTCATTCAATTGTTATATCATTACATGAATTAGCATTGCCTAATTGCATCAATAAAATAATGTTCCAGACCTGTGGACACGTGCGATAAATTTAACTATTGAAATTATATGGCTGCCATTGACTTACTTTCCGACGTTAGTAGCATTTCAGGATTGAATTGTTTGTACCTGCTATGTCGCTGCTTTGTCAGTTCAGAAGGTTCTCCTCAATAACCGTTCAAAAACTCAAACTAAAAATTTCCAAATTGACTTTTTCGATAAAGAGTCTGAAACAAAAACTAGAGCCATAAAGATCTGAATTAGAATGCAGCCAAAACATTAATATAGATACGGCTAGCAGTGTTTCAGAAGAGAAGATGTTTTGAAGACATGCACCGCATATACCACGGAAACAGGTGTTGCCTGCGAGCTCAACAGCATTTTTTTTTTGTAGAGACATTGCAGCAGTATGTGGCAAACACTTCATATATAATGACATGAATAAATAATATGTACAATATTCAATTATTACTGTGTCAAATCTTCATTCTAGACGTTCTTCGGGACAACTATGCTGGTTATTTATATTGATATGCTATTACTAATGCAGTAGGGTTAACATTACCTAAAAGTCGAGGCAAGTTGCCATAAAAATCGAAAACACCACATTTGTTTTCTTGTTTTAATGCAGTTCTCAGCGTCAATTTTCTTTGAAAAAATATTATATCGGCATATTTTATCAAATGACAGTGAGCAAACAGATCAATCCGAATGGACAAACGCAAAAATATAGTTCAAATTGATATATTAAAATAATGCAACGTCAGTTTAATGTTGCAGGTGTGATTGATGGAATAAAATAGATGCTGCTTCATTTATATTTTGTATCGCTCGCTGCTGTCCCAAAGATTTACACATGTTTGACTTCTGCGAGAAATACCAAAACTGTGGTAAGGAAATTAACACCAATGATAGCTTGAAATTGTTTAGAAATGCATTTGGTGTCCTGGATTTGGAGCAATGAAACATTTTTCATTGGATCTATGATGACATGCCACGGATAGACAAAACATTTTGTTGACATTTAGCATATGGTTCGCTTACAAAATGGATAGAAGAAGAAGAGGACACCATTGCCAAAGGTTGCGTTAAAACGTTGTGTACAAATGTTGTGTTAAACGTTTAGTTAAAATGTTGTGTTAAGATGTCACAATACAATTCCGACTTATTTATATATGATGCCGTACCATCAAGTGTACCTGCATCTCAATAGATTACATTATACTAATGTTGTTCTGTTGATGGATGTAAAGCATTAAATTGAGAAATAAATAGGACAGACTCAATAGCAAAGGCACTTTTGCATAGGGAATGCACAGAATGTGGCAGCGTCTAAAATACTTGGAAGATCAACTTTCGAACTGACCACAATATTTCCAATTTTCTCTGACTTCTTGCAATTTTATTTTTTTTCTAAATAGAATCCGGAACTTTTTTTTTTCATTTCTGACTGCATTTACAACCTCTTACATTCAAAGCTCCCTGCCCTCACCATCTTTAGCTTTCAACCCCATTGGAACGTGCCTGCCATGACCTCCGGCTCTTACTTTGTTGTACCTTGCCCACCTTCGTCAATTCTGGCGTTCATCTGATATTTGTTTTTTTGGATTCCCTGTAGATTTTGCCTCAAAAAGTATGCACAGATGCAGCACCTCTGAGACATCATAATGTATTTCTAATGAAAACTGTTGCACCTTGACATCTCTAGTGAAGCCTGGTATATATCAAAGTGTTCTGTTATTTACAGCAAGACAAATGTGGAATTTCCATAGTCATCCGCTGCTAATTTACTTCCCCAGAATCCTCAGTCATTTCGCCTCGAAATAATTCAGTACTCTAGAATGGTACAACATTTCCCCATATTCATTATTTTATTGAAAGATAACGAATTATGGCTACAGATTCTACTGTGCTCTTACTATGAAATATTAGTCATTGTAACACGTTCAGCTCTTAATGCAAATTCTGGTATTGTCACACACTTTTTCAAAAAAAAAAAAAAAATCTTGGGTGCTCCTGACAACTAATGCTGCTGCTGTAAACAATAGTGAGCGTGTGTGTGTGTGTTTGTGTGTGTGTGTGTGTGTTTGTACAGCAATGCTGTACCACCAATATTGGTAAAGTAAAATTAAACATGTCTGGAAATTTGACTCACTTATTTGCCAACATATCTGTTCTTATATTTCCACTAGAGTATTGGCGCCTAATACAATAATCACAGCAGTGTAACATCAACATTTTCAGATTTACAGAATTTCCATCAGAAAATGACTATCTTTTTTCTGATTAGAGCTGTAACATTTTCTCTGTTTACTCGCAGAACGTCCCCATTTTACTTCCCGTCCTATTACTTCTGGCATATTGGTATAGTGGTACTCTGAGCTCGTTCCATTATCAACCATGCTTCTATCATGGACAGAACACCTGTTTAAATGGATTAATCCAGGCTCTCAAACATTAACCTTAGCTCTGATACACACTGATTGGAGATGAACACACTTCAATCTCGGAGGCCTACTATATTCCGTAAGCTTTCCCAGCGTGACTTTCATTTCTGATTTAGTTGTCAGAACATTTACGTTTTCAGCAAACGCTCAAACATTGTTTCAGACGGAGTATACTCAAAAGTACAATCTGTGAACATTAGCACCCTCAGTACCCTTCCTGTTTATCTACAAACTATTTCCCCTACTCAGTTCGCTACTGTTTCAGAAAATGCCCATTAGCCCACATTTCTGAAGGTCCTATTCGGCACCAATCCCTGATTCATGCATTGAATTGCATTGTCTTTCAATTATTTGCATCGCCAGTTCGTGGTACAGGAAATAATCCTCTGATTATAAGTCTACAGTTTCCTCCATTTAATTCCAGCCTAACTCCAGAAATTATTTTAACAGATCTCGAGCTTCCTTTCTGCCAATTACTGTGGTTTCCCAATGAACCACGAACCAAGGAATACACCCTCTTTGCCTAATGTTCTGCGCCCACTCAGAGATATCGTTGAATCTGGCACCAGTGAGGTAACATATCATTTTGGATTCTGGCTTGAGATCACAGAATCTCGCCCTCTAACTGTGACTTTAGAATTTCCTATCGCCTCTGCTCGACTGGATTTTGCCTGAATTGCATTTCAACAGTCGCCAAAATGGTCCGTCTGTGTGTCTGCTGCAGCTAATTATCCTGGGGGGACACCAATATATAATTGGTGTATATATTTCTGATCTGCAGAGCCCCAGAGGACTTCATCATTACATGCAAGGCCGCGACGACACTCCTTCAGAACCCTTCTGTATGGCCGTCAAAATTCCTGAATCGACTGAATGCCATCATTTCTGCTCCCAGTATGGTTATCAATTTGTCTGATTTTCATTCCAACCACATCATCATGGTTCAGAAGGGCTGCATCTGAACATACATCTTCAATACCAATCTTCAGGGACGCTTGACTGCTAGTTCAACTCCCAATCCAGACAAAAGGAGCCCATGACTCTACAAACTGACATTATTGCTCATCCAAGAAGATGAAATCCAAGGAAATGAACAACAACAACAAAAAAATAAAAACAACTTACTTTCCCCTTATGATGCTGCATTTTGCCCTCTTTCGTGAAGTCTTGCGTTAATGAGATACCTGGTTTTCTGGTGACCCTGATGATTATGCCTGAAGAATTATGTCACGATGCAGCTTCTCTGAAGCATCGTGATAAAGGTGGAATGAAAACAGTTGCACCCTGAAACTTTTAGAGAAACCTGGTACTATTTAAGCCCGCACTATAACCTTTCAGCCGCACATCTGACTCAAGTCATCAAGATAAATGTATGTGCTGCAATAAAGCAGGCCTTCCTTTTTACACTACAAGTCAATCCTTACATCGGGTCAATCTAGATCTTATTAATTATACCCGCAGGATCCGCCCACTTTGTCAACATTTTAAATCACATCGGTGCCCCTTTGCCTTCTCCAAGTTTAAATGATCAAACAAATAAATATGCATATCTGCTATTCATTAGCTTTTTGTCAAATTATTCATGTGTATCAGCATGCCACTCAGAAAACCCATGGGGATGGACGAAGTCAGTGAATTTGGGCAAATTAGAATCTTTAAATCGGGTGAGTGACCAGGTGAGAGAGAAATATCGATGGAATAAACAAATCACCCAGATTGGGAAATAATGAATCCAGCAAAGAAGGAGTGACATTGAGAGCGCAATGTAATGGAACCGGCAAACATCTACAGAACATAATTATGGGTTCTGGCTTGGGTTCTTAAATTCCTGCTGATTGAGAAATTCTTGCAAAAGCATTTTCGGTCTGGAGAGATATGATTCAAATAGTTCCGTCTGTCATCAGAAAACCATATAGACAGATCTGTGTCCAGAGACACTGATGGACAAATGGAGGATAGAATTAAACATGTTTCGATTTTCCCCCAAAAGCTTATCACCGAGAAAGATGAATTAAAGGAACATTCAAAAGATGTGTGACGATGCTTTCATGCAACTGATGATAGTGTGAATTGGGGCAGGATCAATGAGCAAATTCTAAATGTTCCTAACGTCATGATGCTCGGAAAGAGGGAGATGAGTGTATTGGTCTCAATAAAAGCTCATCAGATCTCAAAAAATGCTTTCACTATGATCTGAATATTCACTTCCATAGCGGCAATATCGATGACTGAATTGTTTGTTTTTTTTTTAATGCAGACATCGGGCCGGTGATTCATGACCTTTTCAGATTCTCGGAGTGCATTGGTTTCTCAGGAGCAAGCCAATGACAGCAGCAGGGTACGTTAAGTCCATTAAAGGGCAAATTCTTTCTCATTGGTGCGTTTCAGCAAATTGCAGCTCTTAACTCAATTTAGTGAAACTCGACAGCTCAGAGAGACATATCCAGTATTCAAAAAAAAGTTACCAGAAACTTTTACTTTCAGATCATCTGGAGCGTCAGAAGAGTTTTGGAAGATTCTACGCTGTATCTTGTGCCCGCTCGTTTGACGTACTGCAGAAATCTCTCGAAGTGACCAACACAATAATGCTGCAGACCGCCTTGACACTGATGGTGTTACAAATCTGGAACAGTGAGTATGCTAATGAACTGATAATTTGTTATTGTTAAAGTATTCAAAGGCCCACGTTTATCGCAATGTTACTGAATGTTGACTACATGGAAAAACTTAAAAAAAAAACATTGTGAGGACATACTATCAATAGACTAACATATATATTTCCCTTAAGAATTTCCGTCTTATCAGAAGTGTGTTGTTTCCAGAATTAGAGCATAACGGCTGAATGGATCAGGAATGGGGCAGTATTAAATCAGGGAGATTTGTTTGTAATTCACGGCGACAGAAATAGAGCAATGAAAATTGGTATTCACTTTGCAGACTCATTGAAAATGTTTTTTACTTTGTTTCCATGAGTTAAACAAGTTTCATTTGAATCGCTGACGTTTGAGAACTGTTTCCATTAATAATATGGACTTACAGGTTTGAACCTGGAGTTGAAGTTTCTGTGAACCAGTTCACCGTGAAATTGCACATGAACTAATGAAGGTATGATGTCCAGTATCAGAAATTCTCCATCCGAAAACATTCGGCTGTTTTCAGCTAATATTCCGCAGAGTTTATAAATCGCAGTTGATTATAAACTGGAATTGGAGTGAAGTCTTTGTTAAGAATCTGTGCATCGGCGTCCGGAATGTGCAACTCAGTGAATGAGAGTAGCAGACAGCGCTGCAACTACTCCATGGCTGAATGCTCGTGCACATTCCTGTCTCTGTTATTAATTAGTTACAATGCTTTCTACAATCTTTCACGTGAACGAGTATGAAAAATGTGCAGACTCAAATTTTTAAATAAGTTTTCCCGTATTGAAATTATTCTGCAATACTGAGAACATTTACTATTAACGTTAGTTTTATTTTTCGGTCAATCAAAGGATTGTAAGTTTAGATATACCAGATGTGCTGGAATGTGATAGGTTACCTATTACCTTGAGATAGGTGATATTATATATCGAATATTATACTTAACTTCCCTTTATTTTAATCGTGCGTTTGGAGAAATGAAACCGAACAGTTTGTTTTGCAGTATGTATTCCCGTGTCCCATTGCATGGATGAGACGTCTAATAGTTCTTGAAATGTTGGAGTTCTATATTCTTATTTCCTTTTCAGGTTTAACCCAGGCAACCTGTTCACATTCTATACCTTCACAGTATGGACCGCGTCAATTTTGACCCGGGCTAAGAATCCCCCCATACTAAGAGTCTGTACAAAATTTTGAACCACATATCTATTTAGAATATATAAATAGCTTATACGGCATTGATGAATTGGTGATTAATTCTTATTTGATGTTTCAGAGATTTAAAATCCATTTCAATATGTACGTCAAATTTCACCCCGCACGGCCTAAATGTGCCTTAATCCTTAATTAATCTTTCAGAGATTTCATATCCATTTCAATAGATGGGGGTCAAATTTGACCCGGAACCGCCTCCAAGTACAATAAAAAGTTGTAGCACCTGGACAAAAATATAAAATGTTTAAATGTCATTTTAGGAAAGTCATCAAATATCGGCTAAAATGGTTTTAGGGTGTATTTATTGCTGTCAGCTATCAGAACAGCTCAAATTTTACCCGACCAATATGTAAGGGTTAAGGTACAATTTAGTTTCTAGCGGAATATTGACAGACTTCTTTAGCTGCTTTCAAGTATATTAAATAAACGTCCAATATTTGACTTCCGTATCAGACAGAAATATTCAGGAAAAGAGGAAAATAAAATAAACGAGAAATCGAGATCAGGCATGATGCACAATATCTGTGCAAAGAAAACCAAGATTATAAACAACGCTTGACGGCAGATGCAGCCGAATTTGTCTTGTGTTTTTCACTTTGTTTCTTGTCTGTTGAATATTTGGCTGTTTTTACCCTAAAATAACTGAATGTTAGCATGTAAGTCCAAAATCAGTTTTATTCGCAAATATGCATCGCTCAAGGAAATGGCCCTATACATCATAGAATCTTGAATCTGCTTTGAATATTGACGGTGTTGATATTTACAGTATTCCACCCAGCTACCTCTGGCTAACTGGATAAATTCCTTCTCATTTCCATTGTAAAATGACGTCCATCCATTCCGAGCATTTGTCCTCTGGTATTAGACGTCCCTCTCACCACAATAGGAGACATTCTCTCTCCATCTGCTCTGTCGATGCACTACATCTTTCAATAGGTTTCAAGGATATCACCCCTCATTTTTCTGAATTCCATTAAGTACAAGCCCTGAACCACCGAACGCTCTTTATATTATTAGGCTCTTAGTCCCGGAACCATCTCCTAAGCCTCGTTTGCAGCGTCACCAATGTCAACGCATCCTTTCTAAGATAAGGTGTCCAAAGAAATTATCGATACTCCAAGAGGACCTTCACTTGTGCTTTATGAATTCTCAACATCGCCATCCTTGAGTTTATGTCCTCGACCTCTTGAAATGAATGCTAACATCGCATTTTCCTTCCTCAACACCGACTCAACCTGCAAATTAATCTTCGTGTCTCCTGTACAAGGCCTCCCAAATCCCTTTACGAGACATATTTTTAATTGATCTCTGTGTTTAGGAAAATAATATGCCTGCTGTTTACTTGTTCGACCAAAGTTCATGACCATACACTGGACGACACAGTAATTCATCTTCTACTTCTGACAATTCTCCTAATCTATCTCGGTCCTATTGTCGCTTATCTACTTCCTCAGAATGCCATGCCCTTCCTGCTTTCTTTGGATCGTCTGCAATCCTTGGCACAAGCGTTCAATTCCATCATTCAAGTTAAAACGGTATGAAGTATTATAAGGCGGTCCAAACACAGATCGCTATGGGTCAGAAGAACCATCGGCAGCCAAACAGCGAAGCTTCACTTTATTCTGACTCCCTCCCTCCTGCTAGTCACACACGTGATTTTTCCTGATTACCCGGATCAATCAGATACTAAATTCATGGATAAAAACAAAATAAAGAATTCATTCGTGAATCATTAGTGGAAATGTGATTCAAATTCAAGCTGGAATTATTGTTAACAATTTCTGATCAATCAGCCTCCATTTGACTTGAGTATTGCTTCGGTTTGTGTAAATTTGCAACATGGACTATCGTTTAAATACACACTTTGATCCTTTATATGACAACATGTTTCGTGGTAATTTTTCTCGCTGCACATAAGGTTCATTTAAATTCACTCTCGCAAAACAGCTGGATATTCATGTAGAAAAACAACAAACATTGGGCCCATACCTCCCACCGAATCTTTGCCAAGCGATATAAACCTACTAACAATTGTAATCCTTTTTAAATATTCCTTCTCTCTCAGCCTCTACCCATATATTGTGCATTTTCCTTACCAATAGCTTTTCGACCTTAACATAAAGCTCGTATTCGGGTGCTGGCAAAGTCGGAGTGCCTCAAGGAAAATGTTAAAATTCAACAGGGATAGCATTTGAGTTCAGAATTGAACGCAGATCACCGGTACCAAAAGGCAGAGGCTCTTTCACTTGGAAGTGCAAGATTAATTCTTCACGCAATAGTGCATAGTGCAGCAGCTGCCAGTTGCAGAGGGTCCGATTTGATTTGAATATTCCATGTTATCTGCGAAAAATCTAGATTGTACCTATGATCACGTCATTTATCCAGTGGGCTCTGTTTTTTTTTTCTTACGAGACACGGCGAATTTGGATGGCAGCATGAACTGCCTATGTTTCACACCTTGCCTGGTCATATTCTCCAATACTTCCTGCGTTACCATGCGTCATCATAAGGGCTGCATTGGTGCTGCTTTATGCACTCATTCTAAGCTGGTTAATTTCATTGACTTTGACTCCGACTTCCATCCTGTCTTTATATTCACTTGGAACATATCTGACACTTCTACACACTTTGTCGATCTTTCTGCTTCTATCTCTGTAGACAATCTGCTAAGTGACATAGTTTACATTCTCATGGCTATCTGATTTTACCCTGTCACCTGCAAATAACGATATTCCCATCTCTCAAAATCTTAGCTGTATCTACTCCCAGGGTGACAATTTCCTTTCCAAGACGCGAGTTATGACTTCCTTCTTCAAAAAACGGTGTCCGCTTCATTCACTATTGATAAAGCATTCCATGCATCGGCTCCACAATTAACAGTTTCTCGGCTCTTTGACACAGATAGCTCCCCTTCCATTCACCTAACACTCTATGAACCTCCACATCCACCACATCATTCTCAGGAACATCCGCCATCTTCAAAGGGATCCTACCAACAAGCACATCTAACATCACCGGCATTTTCCTCTTTTTGCAAGGAACACACACTGCATGATACAATAACCCATGCGTCCGTCCCCAATTGTCTTCATTCTGGTACATAACCCTGCAAGAGAGATATGTGCTACAACGTTACATTCAACAGCATCCTGCATCGCTATTCTCAGACACAAACAGTCCTCACAAGTGAGGCAACAATTCACCTACATATCTGTTGAGGTCATTTATTGCATATTTTGCCCCGATATATCAGATATGTTAGGTAGACCCGATGTAAGTTGCAGGATTTTATTGTCGAGCACCTCTGTTATATTATGTCATGGTGATGCATGGTAGCGCAGGAAGTATTGGAGAACATGACCAGTTATGCCTCAGTTAAGGGCAAGATCCTGGTAGCCGAAAGTTTTAGCTCCAATCCCCATTCCCAATTCTTCTTTCTCCGGCATGTTGGTCCACAGCCTCAATTTTTTTTTTTTTTTTTTTTTGGTAACGGCGAAGCTACTTTCACAGTGGAGAAGCAACCCCTAATATTCCCTCCAGGAAGTTTCCAATCCAATTGCATGTCCATCAATTATGTCAATCTCTCCTTACAGAAATTATATTTCTCATTTTCTTTGGTCCATATTCTAGCTTTCTATCGCTTTTTAGAACATGGAACACAGGACTACAGCACAGTACAGGACCGTCGGCCCACAGTGTTGCGCCGACCCTTAAAAACTGCTCCTATATCCCCTACCTTAAATTCCTCCATATACATGTCTAGTAGTATCTTATATTTCACCACTGTATCTCTCTCCAGCACTGTCTCAGGCATTGCATTCCACGAACCAAAGATTCTCTGAATAAAGAACCATCCTCTACGAACCCCTTGGACATCCCACCCCTTACCATAAAGCCCTGTACTCTTGTAATGAGCAGTGGAAACGTAGGGAAGTAGCGCTGGCTGTCCACTCTATCTATTCCTCTTAATATCTTGAATACCTGTGGCATGTCTCCTCAATCTTCCTTCTTTCCTAAGAGAAAAGCACTAGCTCCCTTAATCACTGATCATAATGCAGAATCACTAAACCAGACAGTATCTTGGTAAATCTCCTCTGTACACATTCCAGTACTTCCACATCCTTCTTGTAGTGAGACAAGCAGAGCTAGGCACAGCACTCCAAGTGTGGCCTAACCAGAGTTTTATCGAGCTGCATAATTACCTCACGAATCTTAAACTCTATCCCTCGACTTATGAAAGCTAACACCCCATATGCTTTCTTAAGTACCCGATATACCTGTTAGGAAACGTTCAGGGATCTGTGGACATGTACCTCCAGATCGCTTTGGTACTCCATACCACTAAGTATACTGCCAATTGCTGTCAGATTGTCCCTCCAAAGTGTACCACCTCACATTTACCCTGGTTGAACTTCATCTGCCACTTCTAAGCCCACTACAAAATCCTATCAAAGTTTGTCCGCAAACTTCGGCAATCCTCCATACTATCCAAAACACCACCAAAATTTCGGTCGTCTGCAAACTTTCCAACCCACCCTTCTACTCCCATATCCAGGTCATTAATAAAAATCACGAAACGTAGAGGTCCCAGAACCGATCCTTGTGGAACTCCACAAGTCACAACCCTCCAATCGGAATGTAGTCACTCCACCACGACCCTCGGCTTTCAGCATGAAAGCCAATTCTGAATCTACCTGGCCAAACTTCCCAGGATCTGATGCCTTCTGATTTTCTGAATTAGCCTACTGTGCGGAACCTTATCAAATGCCTTACTAAAATACATGTAGTTCTCATCAACTGTCCTATCATCATCTATATGCCTGGTCACCTCCTCAAAGAACTCTAACAGGCTTGTGAGGCACGAACTTCCCTTCACAAAGACATGCTGACTGTCCCCAATCAGACCATGATTCTATAAATGCCCAAAGATCCTAGCTCAAGGTTTTTTTTTTTTCCAACAGCTTTCCAGCCACAGACCTAAGGCTTAGAGGTCTATAATAACTCGGACTAGCTCTACTACATTTCCTAGCCAGAAACTCAGTAATCTGTTCTCTCGCCTCGTGGATCATTCTGGAGAATACTCCGTCTGGTCCCGGGCACTTATCCGTCCGAATGAATTTCAACAACACAAACACCTCTTCTCCACTAATATCAACATTTTCCAGAACTTCAGCCTCACTCCCATAGTCTTCAGCGCCATCAAGTTCCCTCTCACTGGTGAATACCGAAAGGAAGTATTCTTTGACGACTTCGCTCACTTCCAAACCCTCAAGGCACATCTTCCCACCTTCATCTATAATCGGTCCTGCCATCACGCCTGTCATCATTTTGTTCTTCACGCAATTGGAGAATGCTTTAGGATTTTCCTATACACTCCTGGCCAAGGCCTTATCATGCCCGTTCTTGCTCTCCTCAGCCCCTTCTTGAGCTCATTTCTTGCTACCCTATATTCGTCAATATATTGGTATCTGATCATTGCTCCCCAAACTTCGTCAATGCTGCCTTCTTCCACTTGAATAGATTTTCCATCTCACCTGTCATACATGGTTCTTTCACGCTAGCATTCTTTATCTTTCTCACCGGGTTAACTTTAAACCTAACATCCTGCAAAAGATCCCTAAACATTGAATGCATGTCTATAGTACATTTCCCTGCAGAAACATCATCCCAATTCACACCCGCGTTGTAGCCTTGTAGCCACATAATTTCCACTTCCCCAAATAAAAGTTTTCCTATCGTCTCTGATTCTATCCTTTTCCATCATATTGCTAAAGGCCAGGGAGTGGTGGTCACTGCCCCCGAGATGCTCACCCACTGAGGGATCTGTGACCGGCCCGGTTCGTTATCGAATACTAGATCTAATAAGGCATTCCCCTGTTAGATCGTCCCCACCAAAAGTATCCAAAGCGGTATATATGTATTGATGCCTTATACCAGCGCATCATCTCCTCTTGATGTCTGTACTTCTTCCCTTCCATCTATGGAACCTGTTCTCTTATCAAATTCCATTTTCTTTTATTTTTCTTCCACGCATATGGCTTCTCCTGTCATCTTCTATCTTGCCGCCCCCCATTGTTTTTGTTTTCTAATCCCCTCATTTTCTACTTGTTCTTCCCGTCCTTATGAAATGTCTCGGTCAGAAATATAGTTTTTTTTTTTGGTTTGCAGATGCTGAGTCTCCCAGCATTACTTCGGTTGCTTAGTGGAAGATTAAAAAAAAGATAATAAAAATTGCCATTTGATGGGCATTCGTGAGGTACTACTATAGCAATACATAGGAAATAAAGGGAAGGGGAATTAAACTCATGAACTTGTTCTTCGGAAATGGACGGAGGTCGTCGGCGTTGAATGACTTCGTTTTATCCTCCGCTGAGATAGGATGTATTTTGCGCTCTGTATTCTCCACAGCGCAGGGTTTAAAATAAACATATGAAATGGAAGGATGAGATTCAGTATTCACTAAATAAGGATTACATTTTAAAACATAGTTTTATTTGTTACCTGTACTTCGAAACGTGTAGTGGACTGAATAGTTGAAGCCAAAGCAAATCAGCGATGATAGTGCTGGGTAGATCAAACATGTTGTCCTGCGAAGTTTACATTCCCATAACTGACCAAACCTAATTGTTCGGCTTGGGAAAGTGAGAGGAAACCGGAGAAAAAGAAATCTCACGCTGTCATTGCAAAAACATGCAAAATCCTTACAGGCAGTCGCGGGAATGGATCACCGATTGTTGATGGCTCCTGGTGTTGTAAAACGATGCGCTAATCACTATTCTACTGATTACATTAAAACAATATTCCACACAATTTCCAAACCTGAAACTGACAATCTTTAAATGTTATGTTTGAATAGTTCACGAGTTAACATAATGAGCATCGAACATTTCCTTTTTTCCAATCAGAGTGGAGAAGAGGATAGTCGTTGATCTGGCCCAGACGTAACAGTGCGAAAAACGATCACGAAGTATAACCGGGGCCTTGACATCATGAACATAACCATACATTTCCCACTTGTTGTAAATCGGGTACAATAACATAACAATGCGCCAGAACCTGCCTCTGTAAAATAGTTGATCGGAACATTCAGATGTGGGAGTAAGTCTTAGTCTGTTATTGCTGGATATCCAGGCATTTCAGCGTTCCGACCTGCATAAGTAGAGTAACATTCTGCAACATTTCAGCAGTGTCCACAAACGAAATGAAGACACAAATTATCGTTCCTGTAACTAAACGCAGAGACCTGAAACAGGCTATTTTGGGACTGAGTAACTTCAATAATCTGTATTGATTCACGTTAATCGTGTTTACACGGAAGGCAATGCTGAGCAAGAAAAATGATATTCCGATTCACTGAAATAATTACCATCTGGGCACTTGTAATGTGGGGATAAAACTGGATGTCTGCGAACAGTGAGTTAAGGTGGATAGGTCTGGGAAAAAAAAAGATAATTTCATATAGTTTTACTTTTCGAATTTAAATTTATTTTAAGAATCGAAGACAGCGACTGCATGAAAAGCAGATACAGAAGCAATGCGTTGGAACAAAGCACTAGGGGAACGGTTGGTGTGGGTTGGGTTTTCACCATTAATTGTTAATACGACTCATCCTATTTGAAAAAAAGAGAATAACACCCACGAAAAACTTAGAGAGCTACTTTTTTTGAGAAAAAGTGAGATTTTCCTCATTCGAGAGACCACAGCAAGGTTTAAATAGCAGAGTCAGCTCTGGTATATATTTCCATGAATTTAGAAGCAGGACCTCGAGAGAAGTAGTCAGAGCTGATCGCGGATTTCACATGGATAGGATATACCCGAATACAATAATTTAATTTCAAGATCGACCGATTGGAATTAAAAGTTCACTGGGCATGTTTAAAGGATCTTTCTTTACAAAGGGAGAAATGATGCCATGCTCTCTAACGTTTTAGTATACTCCACTTCAGTTTATGGTTGACGCATTTCTCTGGTAAATATATTACTTTGATATTCCGCCTCACATCCTGCAATTGCACAAACGAATCGAACTACTTCACAAACAAATCTAATTCTCCATTTCTCATTTTAGGCCGCTTTGCTGATTGTCAGACAGAGCCCTCAGGTAATTTTACTAAATTTTCACTGCGTAGGGGCTGGGGTATTGGAACTAATTGTTACGGAAGCTGCAGCTCCTAAGGACTGCGCTTAGAACATGGACTTGTGAACGGAATTTGATCATTCAGCCTATAGATTCTACTCTGCTATCGTGGCTGATCTGGGATCCTACTCGAACCCATACACCAGCCTTCTCGCCCTGACCGATCAGGAAACTGTCAACTTCCGTTTAAAATATACGCAGAAAATTGGTTTCTGCCGGAGACTGTGGCAGGATATTGTACAGATTCACTACTGCCTGTCTAAAAAGGTTCTTCCTTACTTCCTTTCGAAAAGTTCGCCCTTCAAATTGAAGCTCTGCCCTTTAGTTTTTGATAACCCACAAAAAGAATCATCGTCTTCACATCCAATTTATTCAGTCCCTTCAACAATCGGTAGGTTTCAAAGAGGTTCTCTCCATCCGCATTCTTCTAAATCACAGTCAGAACAGACTCAAAGCAGCCAAGCGCTCCTCAAATGTTAACTGAATGATGACTGGAATCAACTTCGTGAACTTCCTTTGGACTTTCTCCAAGCACAACGAATATATTCCGAGATTTGGGCCCTAAACAAACCCTGCGGCTTGTCCCGTTTCATTTAAAACCTCAGCATTATCCCATTCTTTTTGTATTCTAATCCCTTTGAAATAAAGGCCAATTTGCAATTCTTCACCACAGACTTGACAGGCAAATTAAGCTTCTGGGAATCTTGCACGAATCTTGCAAAAATCAACTCAGAGTTTTGAATTATCGCGTGATGTAGATAATACTCTGCACAATCGTTCATTTTACAAAAAAAAAAATCATATCATATGCAGCAGGCAGTGAAGAAGGCTAATGGAATGTTGGCCTTTATTACAAAGGGAATTGAGGACAAGAGCAAGGAAATTCTCTTGCATTTCTACAGAGCCCTAGTGAGACCACGCCTGGAGTATTGTGTACAGTTTTGGTCTCCAGGTTTAAGGAAGGACATCCTGGCTGGAGAGGAAGTGCTGCGTAGATTCACGAGGTTAATTACTGCAATCTCTGGACTGTCTTATGCAGAGAGGTTAGAGAGACTGGGCTTGTACACTCTGGAATTAAGGGGATTGAGAGGGGATCTGATTGAAACATATAAGATTATTAAGAGAATGGACTAGATAGAGGCAGGAAATATGTTCCAGATGCTGGGAGACTCCAGTACCAGAGGGCATGGTTTGGGAATAAGGGGTAGGTCAATTAGTACATAGTTAAGAAAAAACTTCTTCTCCCAGAGAGTTGTGGGGGTCTGGAATGCACTGCCTCGGGAGGTAGTGGAGGTCAATTCTCTGGATGCTGTCAAGAAGGAGCTAGATAGGTATTTTATGGATAGGGGAATCAAGGGATATGGGGACAAGGCAGGAACCGGGTATCGATAGGATTTGAACAGCCATGATCTCAAAATGGCGGTGCAGGCTAGAAGGGCCGAATGGTTTACTTCTGCACCTATTTTTATTTGTCTATTGGCTATTGTCTATTATCTTTCCCAACATAGCTTCCATCAGCCATTGTTGTACCCGATATTCCAATTTGTCAACGTTCGGCGGCAATCACATTGTTTTCCCGGCACGACCTGTCAATCCAGCTATCTTCCAACGTCGGCGAACTTGGGCACAAAGTTATTGATTTCATTGTATATATATATATATCACTGAAGAGAAATATGAAAAGTAGCGGTCGCAATTGTAACCGACGAGGAAGATCACTAGTTACTGGCAGCCAAAAGGCAAACTTCTTTCCCAGACGGTGTCCATATCTCGCAGACATTCCTCTGACCATGACAGTATCTTTTCCATAACGGAACAGGAGTTTCTGTTAATTTGAAACCATAATGATTTACCACCAGACAGGGCTAATAACGTAGAAAGATTCTGAACTTTTGAGGCCTTGCGCAGTAGCGTGTGGGATGTGCAGGGCGCCTGCCGCCCACAATTAACACCTCTGTTTACCTTTGATCCTTGTTCTGTAATATTTTCCAGAAACCGTGACGTTGAGGTTGGTGAATGGGAGCAGTCGATGCGCCGGGAGATTGGAGATTCAATACAAAGGAAACTGGGGGAGAGTGAATGGTTATTTTTGGGATCTCCATGACGCGACTGTGGTGTGTCGGCAGCTGGGCTGCGGCGGTGCACTGAAAGCACTTGACGATACTAAATTTGGGGAAGGATCCGGACCAGTTCTGATGACTAATGTGGAATGCGAGGGGAGCGAGGCCACTCTTCAAGAGTGTAAGTCCGAGCCATGGGGTGACACTGCCTCCTCACACAGAGAGGATGCCGGCGTTGTATGCGAAGGTAAAAGTCAGGCTTTTGTATCTACGATGCCCTGATTGAGATCCATTTTTGTCGGAATAGTTCCCGTTAGGTTGGAATTACTCTTCCTATTACCGTTAACTGCACTGATGCTGACCAGTGCATGAATACTCGTCAGTCGTCAAATTACACGAGCGTTTGACTGTGCCGAGCAGGATCTGTGGTAGGACAGAAAATGTCTGTGAGATCCAGAGACATATCAGCAGAAGTTGAGCATTTCTCCCATCCAGATACTCCGCCAATCAGTCACTGATGATCCATTCCCAACCCCCTCTGCCCCACATCCTGCCCTTCTCGCCGTAAACATTGATGCCGTGTCCAATCAAGAACCTATTAAGTCGTGACTTAAATACAACCAGACGTGGCTTTCACGGCTGTCTATAGTAACTAATTCTACAAAATTTTCAGCCTCTGACTGACAAAATTTCTTACAGCTCTGCTTTAACTAGAGGCCCCTCTTTCCTACCTGTCCTAGACTCGTCCACCATGAAAAAAAACCTTTTTCATATCTACTCTGTGTAGGCCTTTCAACATTAGAAAGATTTCAATGACACCCCACCCCTCCCCCGCCTCCAGCCCATGCTTCCAAATTTCAGGGATTATAGACACAGAACTTTAAATCTTCCTGGTATGATTACCCATTCCTTCGTGTACTCATACATGTGAAACATCTTTTTAAGTTCAACAGCTCAAAGGTGTTTACAACGCTCAAAATGAATTCACAGCAGTACATTATAAAGCCTCAGCATGGCATCCACGCTCTTGTATTCCAGATCTCCTGAAATAAATGCAAACAATGCATTGTTCTTCCTAATCACCGACTCTACCTGCAACTTTATATTGCAAACGGATTCCAATATCCTTTGTACCTCAGATTATTTTTTGGGATTTTTCTTCCCGCTTACAATATTGTCCGGACACTTAATTATATTACCAAAGTGCATGACCAAGAATTTTCCAAACCGTGTTTAATTTGCCACTTTCTCGCCTATTCTCCTAATCTGTCGGAATACTTCTGTCCCGTTGCTGTTTTCTAAACTCTGCCTGCTGTTCCACCGATTGTTGCACCCGAAAATTAGTGAACAGAACCAAATATACCATCACATACATCATTGAAGTACTGCATAAAATCATGCCGACCCAGCACCGACACTGCAGAACACCACGAGTCACTGGCCGTCAAACAGAAAATATATTTTTATAGAACCATAGAATCATAGAACGTTACAGCACAGAAACAGGACTTTTTGCCATTCTTGGCTCTGCGGATCCATTTTTTCTGTCTAGTCCCACTGACCTGAACCTGGCCCATAACCCTCCATTTACTTCTCATCCATGTACCTGTCCTATTTTTTTACCTTAAATGTTAAAAGAGAGGCCGCAATTACCACTTCAGCTGGCAGCGCATTCCACACTACCACCACTCTCTATGTGAAGTACCACCCCCCAGAATGTTCCCTATAAACTATTCCCCGTTTAACATTAACCCATGCCCTCTGTTTTTTTTTCCCCACCCATAGCCTCAGTGAAAAAATCCTCCTTGCATTCAGTTTATCTTTACCCATCATAATTCTATATACTTCCATGAAGTCTTCCATCATTCTTCTACGCTCCAGGGAATAAAGTACTAACCTATTCAGCTTTTCAGCGTAACTCAGTTTATCAAGTCCCGGAAACATTCTTCTTAACCTTTTCTGCATTCTTTCAACCTCATTAATATCCTTCCTGAAATTCGGTGACCAAAAGTGCACACAATACTCCAAATTCCGCCTCAGCAATGCCTTATACAGTCTCAGCATAACATTCCAACTCTTACACTCAATACATTGATTTATAACGGCCAATGAACCAAAGGTTCTCTTTACTACCATATCTACCTGTGAAACCACTTTTAAGGAATTCTGTATCTGCATACCTAGATCCCCCTGTTCTACTGTACACCTCAGTGCCCTGCCACTTACTCTGTATGTTCGACTTTGTTTATTTTTTCCTTCCACAGTGCAAAACCTCACACGTGACTGTGTTAAACTCCATCTGCCATTTTTCAGCCCATTTTCCCGGCTGGTCTAGATGCCTCTGCAAGCTTAGAAGACTTTCCTCACCATCCACTACACCTCCGATCTTTGTATCAACAGCAAATTTATTGATCCAATTTACCACATTATCATGCAGATCATTGATAGAGATGACAAATCACAATGGACCCAGCACTGATCCCTGTGGCACACCAATAGTCTCAGGCCTACACACAGAGAAGTAACCCCTCACTACCGCTCTCTGACTTCTCCCATTGAGCCAAAGTCTAAATCCATCTACTACCTCACCATGTATACCGAGCGAATGAATCTTTCTAACTAACCTCCCATGCGGGACCTTGTCAAAGGCCTTACTGAAGACCATGTAGACAATATCCACTACATTCCCTTCATCCACTTTGAGTCGTTTTGACCCTCCCTAATCTGTCCATGTATATCCAAGCACTTATATATCCTATCTGTTAGTATTCCTACTCGCTGCCTTCTAACGATCAGCCAATGGTTTACTCATGCTTTTAACTGTCCTACAATACCATAAACTCTTAATCTGGTAACAAGCCTCATGCGTATCACCCTGTGATAGGTCTTCTAAAAACTTAATTATACAGCATCTTCTGCATCCCCTGTGTCTATCCTACTTGCAACCTACAGAAGGAATTATTATTGTTTCATCTGTTTAAATTTTCCCTTTAGGAGACCATAATAACTTTGCCCTTTCTTGTCCTGTGTCACCAATTGCTCTCTAAGCTCATCCTTTACAGTTGACACCAGCATGTATCCAACCAGTGGGGTGACGCTAACTTGACTAAAATTTCCATTGTGCTGCTGCCTTCCTTTGTTAAATAGAGGAGTGATATTTGCAATTTTACTGTCATTTGAAATCATGCCATAATACTATTATTTTTGGAAGATGGGATCTACTGACTCCTCAATCTCTACTGCAAACTCTTTCTGAAAACGATGATAAAGTGCATCTGGTCCTCAAGACCGAAGCAACTTATGTACACCTCCGTGTTTCAGCTTTCAGACTACCTTCTCCCTTGTAAAAATAACTACTCTTAATTTTCTTACCTTACAACGTTCAAAATCTGGTACACCTATCGTACCTTGCTCAAGGAAGTCTGAGGCAAAATAATATTTTAGTTCATCTGCTTGTCCCTCGGAATTACTTCTCCGTCCTAATTTTCTACCGATCCTATATCTATACTCATGGTTCTTTTATTGTTTACACAATTAAAAAATAAAATCCACTTTAAATTTACTTGCTAGCTTGTTTTAGTCTTTTCCTTCATTTTCCTTGATTTGGTTTGCTTTCTATAGCTTTTTAAAAGCTTCCTAATATTGTATCTTCCGGCTGATTTCTGATTTGTTTTATGCCCTCTCTTTTGCTTTCACATTAACCCTGACTTCCATTGTCAGTCATGGCTGTATTATTTTGCCTTTTTTTAATACATTTAAGCTGCACTTTCCTCTTTCTTTCCAGAAACACGTTTCAACCAACAAATCCTTCCAACTATTCCCTCATACCACTACAATTTCCATTCTCCATTAAAATAATGCTAACTCAGACTTTACATTCACCATCTCAAATTTTAAGCTGAACTCATTCAAATTGTGAACAAATAATCTTTTGGCTTCTTTGCCCTTCGTGATGCACGATAGCCCGTGGTTCATTACATCACAGTTAGTCCCCTCTTATGCTCAGCGACAAACTGCTCTAAAATGTAATATCGTAGGCATTCAACAAACTCACCCTCTTTATATTCGTTACCAACCTGATTTTCCCAATCCACCTGCGTGTTGATAATTTTCATAACTACAAGAACATTGCACTTTTGACTGTTTTTTTCTATTTTCCGTGGTAGACAGCGGATCGAATTCCAGCTACTATGGGAGGTCCTCAATTAATTGACAACAGTGTCCATTTACCTTGCAGTTTGGATCTCAAACCAATTTCATTCAACATCATTCATTCCTACCATCGGAGCTACACCACCGCCTCTGCCTACCGTCCTATCGCTCCTAAACAACGGTTGTCCTTGGACATTGCCCTCCTAAATACAATCATTCTTCACGTAATTGGTGATAGTCACAGCGTCATACCTGACAAGCTGTAAAGTTGCAGCAAGGCAATCGACCATATTTCTTATACTCCATGTATTGAGTTAGAATTCCTTATGTGCTGTATTTGCTACCCTCTTTTGACTCTACATCTATAGTCACTGAAACACTCCCTGATAGATGGAATTTTGTCCTTTCATCAGACTGACCTTGCAGACAGACTTGACTATACGTTTTCTTTGGTTTGTTTGTTTGTTTGTTTATCTATCTATCTATCTATCTATCTATCTATCTAACTATCTATCTATCTATTATTTGTTTATTTATCAATGTATCTATCAAATTATTTATAATTTATTTATCTATTTATTTATTTATTTGTTTGTTTGTTTGTTTGATTTGGCATTAGTCGTATCCTGAGACCTTTCACCCCGTTTTCCACACCTTGCTAAATCTGGTAAATAAGTTTATGCCATCCAAAACCGATCTGACAAACACTGCCTCAGGAATATTGGTCACGCTTGGGTTTAGCCGCAACCCATCACTTTTATACAGGCCATATCTCCGCCAGAAGAGATCCCAAAGAGTCAAGAACCAGACACGCGTTCCTCTGCACCAGAATCCCAGTCTGCACCTGGACTACACGGGGACAGAGCAGAAAGATGATGATCGTTGACTCACGTCCTCCATATTTCTTATCCAGTTGCTTCAGGTTTCAGCGTTTCTTTTTAACCGGTAATCAATAGGTTAATTCGGCAAAGGAGCAGTCCTTTCCCACAACCTATGAATGAGAACCAACGTGAGAATTTGTGCTGCTTTGATACATGGCATCCCGTCATTAATGTTCTCTATATATAGCTGTCGAAATGCATTTACATTTTTTGTTTCTTCAACTGCTTCAACTACTTTCTACCGCAGTTCGCCCGTCCACCTAGAACAGCCAAAAGAACATGTTCGTTGCAGTCCTATCGAGCAATAGGAAGTTCCTGAAATTATACATGCAGTCATTGTTGGAGTGATTGTGGAAATTCATGACCGAGGGAAACAGAGGGAAACAGGGAACCAGAATAACTGTGGACGCTGTGGCTAAGTGTAGACTTAACATTGGCCCTTTCGGAAACTATGCAAAAGATGCAATCCGTAGTAACTTTACAGAAAACATGAGGGAAATAATTTCCATTTGCCAAACCTTTAACTTTTGTAGAATCAATGCATATCTCACTATATTTAGCAACAGCCGAACTTTATTGATAATTTCGAACGATAAAGAAACACAATGCGCAGAGTATCATTTGTTCCGAGGTTACACCTCGGGTTCCTTTGATTTTTTTGCTCTCTCATATTATACTGATGCTCTCAATTTCTGATTTTATTTCTTTAAAACAATAATTGTGCGTGTCCGCCATAGTTATGCCACTCACGGTTATTAAATTCTACAGTAGCACATGACCCCTGTGTCTACATAATTGCAGTGCAGCTAGTCAGGCAGCATCTGTAACTAGAGATCACGATGAGCAACTGTGAGATGCTGGTAACATGATACTACAACCCTAATTGCAGTCATAAATTCTGTAATCGAATTACACTGCAGGCAGCGATTGTGGAGAGAAAAACAAAAAAAAAAATAAGCCTTTCCTTACTTCCTGGCCTCCGCAAACCTCTTTTTTCTTCTATACTTCCGGATCTTACCGGTTCACGGATAAAAATTGGTAACTCTACATCTCATCCGACAAACGCAGACTGGCCTTTAGTTATTTTTTGATCACAATCTTGTTACGGAGCTTATACCCTGATTTGAAATACACACATGTGGCTGCATATATACACGACAGTCGGCACAACTGCTGGATTAATTCAACAAGGTAAAAAGCATCTGTGAGGGACACAGACCCGTACCCGAATTCTTGGAATTCCTCTTCCCCCATAGATCCTACTCTTCGCACTACGCACCACAGTAGTTCGAAATCATCAGTAAAGTGGAAATGCGCATTGATTCTACAATTAAACGTTTTGAAAAATTACATTACTTCCCTTATGATATCCGCAATGTTATTTTGGGCAGCATCGTCCTCGTAGTTACCTACAGGACAGATATTAAGTCAGCATGTAAAGGCTAAAACCTTTACAGTTGCTGTGATCGCTAATGTTCCTCGATCATTAGTTACACACAGTAACTCCAAAGGTGAATGCTTGTATTATTTCAGGCCACTCTTATTGCTCGGAATCTCTGTAACGAACATATGTCTTTTATCGTATCTATAGAAGAGCCTTTAGCTTGATAATTTGTATTTAGCTCCCTTTGCCTTCATGCTTTTTGACTTCCAGAGTGTTTTCAACTCTTTACTTCCTGTTTCACATTTCAGCGGTCTGATGCGTTTTGTTTCAATTTTAGATCTTTGTGAATGATGGTATTAAGTATTTTCAAATGCATTTGAGAACTGGAAGTAAAAATGGCAATGCATTAACAAAATGTAACATTAATACGTTCATACATGACTCTTAAGGATTAATTATAAAAGGGACCGCAGTTGATGACAAATAATACAATTAGGACTTTGGTAGTTCTCAGCGAATCAACACGCTCGGATTCGGAAGAAACATCTGGTTCGGATAACCAGAGCAAGGCCTAGAGAGACTGGGACAGGTCGGCAGGGTTTTCCGTATCCGGATATTCTGAGGTATATCCCTTGACTTTCTGTGAGCAATAGGAATGGAATGATTACGGTAGATATCCCTATGCCAGCAACTGCTGTGAGTTTAATTTCTTTTCTCAAGGAAAGAAAGATGGCTCGTGGTGAAAATATGTCAAATCAAATTTTATTGTCTGAGGTCGTTTCACCAGTTTCCATAAGGGCAAATCAGAATAGCAGAGTAGTAGCATATAAATCTTAATTGAACTGCACAATCAGCGAGGAGTGTTTGGCAGTTGACCGGGAAGTATCTTCTCATGTTCTGCAGCAGGCATATCTAGCATATCATTGCAGTTCCAGATGGAAGTTGTGTGTTCCTTTTTAATAATCAGAAATTAATTCATTTTAACAGTCTTTGTAAGGAAATGCTTACAATAAAACCTATAGAGATAATGTTTATGGTGGGCAACTGTAGTCTGGCCCTTTTCCTGCCTTCTCTCGATACCTGCAATGCATCGTTCTATCAGACGATATTATTAACAATAACTTAGCCAGAAACGTAAAACTTTGTTTGTGGAGAAATGATGGCTCATCTGGATGGGAATGTATTGATGTTCAAAGTATATATTTACAATAGCCACTACTCTTCCCTTCCTCCCGTAAGGGATTAATCTTACTGAAGTATACAAGTGACGAGAAGAAAAGTCATTCAGATTTTCAAGAGCACCGAGATAAATGTTTAATCAAAGTCATAGTTAAGTTGCTTTTATTGTCATTTCGACCATAAACAGCTGGTGCAGTAGACGGTAAAAACAAAACGACGTTTATCCAGGTCCTTGAAACAACAGACTACTCTAAAATACGTAAGACAGCACAAGGCTACACTAGACGACATAAAACAACATAAAATCTGCACTAGACTACAGACCTGCACAGGACTACTTAAAATGCACAAAACTCCGCAGGACAGTACAATAACTAATAAACAAGCCCATTGGCACAGTAGAGAACAAATTACAATATAATAATAAATAATGTAGCTTTTAATCACGACTCTGAGAATTGAGGGGACTGATGGCTGGTGGGAAGAAACTGTTGCACAGTCTGGTCGTGAGAGTTGACTTGACTTTGACATGAGAAGCCACAAAGAGGACATGAGTGTTGCAGGGCGCAAATACAGCGGATCCAAGAGTGGAACACATGCATGGAGATAGGGTTGGATGCTTACACTGACATGAACTTTGAACAACAAATAAGATGAGCATGGAAACGGAGTTTGGACACCGAGCCTGGACGTGGACTTGACTGGGACACAGCGCCTAGACTTGACTCAGCCACAGTGACTGGAACTGGACTTGACTGGGACACAGAACGTGGAATTAGACTTGACTCGTACACGAAGCCTGCACTTTGTCTTAACTTGAAACAGAGCCTGGACTTGTACTTGCCTCGGGCACAGACCCTGCACTTGGAGTTTACTCGAACACGGATCCAGGATTGGCCCTGAATCGGACACGAACCCTGGACTTGAACGTGACTCGGACACTGCGCGTGGGACTGGGACTCGGACACGGAGCCGGTACTCAAACTTGGACACGGAATGAACAAATCAATCAACGACAGACAATTCGTATCATGGCTTCGAGTAGCGGCAAGTGGTCATCCATTCTCATCGAGACACGAAAATGACAGAATTCCTATCTTGCCTCCGAGTAGTGGGAAACGGCCCGCTCTACTCAGCTGTACACGAACACAACCTAATTCACAAAACGCAACTGGCACCAAAGCAAATTCACTGTAGAGTTCACTGTTGTGGCGCCCTGGAGCGTGCATTGCCACTCAGGCTGAAGGGACGGACCATCCCCGAGTAGATCTAACAGCGAGTTTTCTATGCCGGCGGGTCTGATGAAAATCAGGTTTCTTAATCAAGGAGCTGGATAGAAAACGGGGAAAATGGAATTAAAGGGAAATGAGGAATCAACGGACCGGACTGTGAGAGTCAGTTGATGTGCAGAATACAAAAGCATGGTTACTTACATTTGGCCAAGGGGGGACAAAAACAGGCAACCACTCCAACTTCAAGCTGCAGTAATCCAAATTCAAGGTAAGAAATGCAAAATCTTGATGCACATATAAAATGCAGAAATGTCTGGCAGTAAGCATAGCGAAAATAAAAATTAAAAAAACAAAAATGCTAAAAATAAAACAGAGGGATTGCTTCTTCCAAGGTCACACTTTAAGATGAGTATTATAACGTAACGGAAGCAAGGTTTAAATACACAGACGATAATTGGAAACTTGTGCAGCGCAAGAGAATGCCATTAGTTCTGAATAAAATCTTAGAAAACTATGAAGACATCTCCTGTCTAGCCCCGATTAGAGTAGAATCTAAACATTCTGGATAGCATTGCCAGGTGATCATTATACAATTCAAAGTTACTTATGTATCATGTCATGAAGAAACTGCGTTGATCTCAAAACAGAGATGTTTTCACATAAACACTGATCTGTTTGTTTCTATAAACAACTACTTTTTTCTATCTTTTTGCAATGTGCTTCTGCATATTCTGCCAACAAAAATGGAGATATTTCAAAGAACCTGGGAACGATATAAACACTGATGATATCAGAGCAGCGGATCAGGCAACAGATGAATACAGGGTGGTAGATACCGTCCTTGTATATCTGAAAAAGTGCAAGGGCAAAACAAAAACTAGTGAGCGTCACAACAGTGAAATTTAGATGAGTGTAAAATCCTACCATAATGTTAGTTCTAAGGTATTAGATCTGGCAGCACTACAGAACACGAAGTTCATTTTCCTTGGCTTCTGTAAGGACGTTCAGCCAATGAACACGGCGTTTCCTCCGTGTGCATTTGCTTCCAGCTACAGAGCAAAGAACTACCCGCAGCAAGATACAGTGGATATTTCAAATTGTACAGTGATTGGGCTAGTGTTATGTTGGTGATTTGCTGAGCGGTGCAGTCATTAGGCCAGAAAAACCAGCGCCGCAATGCTTCTTTACTCAAATAAATAAACAAACAAATGCTTAAGTATATACACACAAAGGTTCATAAGATACACAAAGGTTCATTTAATGCTGGAGAAATACATGCAATATACATCTTGAAATGATTTTTTCTTCGCAACCATTCACGAAAACAGAAAATTGACCAAAAGAATGAATGACAGTTAAATATTCGAACCCCAAAGTCAAGAAGTAAATAACAAAACCCACATATGCAAATAAATAAATAGATAATTAAATGAATGAATAAATAAATAAACGAATGAGTGAATGAATGAATAAATAAATGGATAGATAGATAGATAGATAGATAGATAGATAGATAGATAGATAGATAGATAGATAGATAGATAGATAGATAGATAGATAGATAGATAGATAGATAGATAGATAGATAGATAGGTAGATAGATAGATAGATAGATAGATAGATAGATAGATAGATAGATAGATAGATAGATAGATAGATAGATAGATAGATAGATAGATAGATAGATAGATAGATAGATAAATGCTATGTATAATGCCTGGCTATTAGTTATTCAGTTTTACATCTGAGAATCAGTATTCCCTTACCCAATCATAAAATTAACGATATTTTTTCTCTGATCAAAGTGGCATAATTAATGGCTTTGCAGATGTCTATAGTTTCGAGTACGGTGGACTGTTAAGAAAGCGAATATTGATACAAGATTGTCTGAATCCAATGGATGGTGCAGAATATATATGTCTGTCAATGTTAGCACAGATAGGTGTAAGGTGATAACTTCTGCGCAATTAAACCAGGGCAATAGATGCACTCAGTGGCCACTTTATAGGCACATCTGTATCTAATCGGCCATCAGCAACTCGCTGAATGCAATTATGTAGACATGCTTCAGAAGTTCAAGTAACACACATAGAATGCTAAAAGTACTCCAGCTGGTGAGGAAACAACTATGGGGAAATGTACACTCGGCGTTTCGGGTCTGCCGAAGTCCTGGCGAAGTCTCAGCCCGACTGTATTATTCTCCATGGATGCTGAGTTTCTCCAAAATTTCGGACATTTGCGGATTTTCTTTTATTTCACAGGTTTAGTTGTTCATACAAAACATCGACATTGGGAAAAATGTATCTGAACTGTTGTTAAACACAGAATGATTTTGGTGTCTGCCGGTAAGATTCAGTATCTCAGAAACTGTTTTCCAGAGATTTTTAGACACAACGGACTCTGGAAGTTGTGTGAAAAACAAGCACGCTCTGTGGGCTTAAATTACTTTTTCTTAAATGCGGAATGTCAGAACAGACAGGCCAGATATATACAACTAGACAGTAAGGCAACAGTAACGCAAACAACCATGTGCTGCAACAGTGCTGCGCAGAAGAGTAAATCTGAACGCAGAACTACGCTTTGAGTCTTGAAGTTGGACTTTAGCCGCAAACAATCACATACAACAAATAGCACATTTTGAACAAATAAATTAGCCACTGAGAGTATATATTAATTAGATTGTTTTTTACTGAACAAACAGACACAGGTTACAGCTATATTGTTCTGTGAAAGTGGCAGCAGGGTCAAACCGAAGTGATCGGACAAACCGAAAGTTCGCATTTGTTGCAGAGAAATTTGTTGAATTGGATTTTGATTCTTTTCCACTCCCGAAATGTATCCATTGTGTTTTTCCATGTAACATCATGTTGTTCCATGAAAATTAAAATTGTTCTGTTTCTTAATAGCGTGGATCCATGCGGTTCGGGAGGGAAAAAGCAGGTCCAGTCATCAGTCGGTGGAAGGAATGGAACCCGATAATATCAAACTTGACATATTGGCTAATCTATTAGTTTTGACTGCACAGTCTTAGAATTGACATATTTAGTGGCTGTACGTCATATCTTTTCCAGGTCACAGAGCTATACGACTAATGTCCGGAAGTGACGAATGCACAGGAAGACTGGAAGTGCAATTTGGTGAAACCTGGGGAACGGTGTGTGACCAGCACTTGGATATAAATGATGCAGACGTAGTCTGCAGTTATCTTCAATGCGGGGTCGCTGTTTATGTGGAGCCAGGAGCATATTTCGGAGAGGGAACTGGGCATATTTGGAGCAATGTCTTTGAATGTAACGGCACTGAGTCAGCCCTTTGGGACTGTCCATTTTCTTCAGCAACACATCACTGTAATCACAAAAATGATGTCAGTGTAACCTGTTCTGGTGAGTACAAGATTAAATAACAGTGCAAGCTGATGATTAGAGAGATCTTGAATGTTCGGGTCCATTATTTAGGCCAGGGTGTATTGGGCATAAGCTCCAAAGTAAACCGTCCCAAGGGCGTGCGTATGAATTGACATCCGATAACTTGGTCCAGCTCCTTGCTTCACGTCTGACAGATACTGTGGCCGACGAAACCGGTTCCACAGTCAGAAGAAGAGTCAGAGGCGGGTTACCGGAGCATAAAACAACAGCAACTCCGGTAAGATATGGCTCCTCAGCTACAGTTGGCTGCTTACGTCGGAAAATAAATGAAAATAAAACTCGGTTCAAAAACCTTGACCGCCTTGCGACTCAAGCAGGGAAAGATTTCTGTTGTAAGCCTCAAAGTAGACGCCGGAACTACAGTCCCTAAGGCAATCAAATGTTGAATACAATGCTCAGAGGCAACCACTGCACCGATACGGGTGCCAAGCCGCACCGTTCTCTGCGGTCCCTTTGGTTTCATCTAGTTTGTAGCGAGAGAGAGCCTACTGTATGTGCATTAGCGGTCTGTCCAGATACTGGCTTGCCTAAACAGCTGGAACAGAATAATTGAGCTCCGAACGACCTATGCACCGAATCAAATTATTTCATTTTGTCATGACTTTGATGTTATACGCACCGCCAATTTAATACTAGAAGAATATCTTATTGCCGAACATGAATTATTGAATTCAGTGTGCGGTTCTAAAGGAGACAATTATTATTTTCTAGATTTCAATCAAAATGATGCCCTAACCGCCCAGGAAAATGTGACAAATATGCTGATAAATTTCATCTGTAAGGAACAATAATGGTTGAAAAGTACTTCTGCATCAAAACGACAAGTTTCCTGAATGATATGTTTGGTTTGGAAGTTTGTAATCGAGAACAAAAGTGAGATAAAGGAGACCATGTAACTTTCTCGTATAATTCGTACTGGCGAATAAATACTAGTTTATACTACTCTCGGTATGAAATGCATAGCGACAAATACGAAAAATATACTGGGATTTTAAATTATTGTCGGAACGAATACAATGAATCGGTTTTTTTATATAAAGGGGAGTAAATGCGAAGTCAGAAAGCAGTGAAAGCGGGAAATATTTATTTTGCTATCGAATTTGCAGTATAACACAGGAGAATCAAAGACACACATTTCAGAGATATATGCAAATCAACAACGAGTATTAATCGTCACAACTAAGAATTCCAAGAGCAATAATGACGCTGGATGAGGACGAGTCTCCAAAAACAATAACAACAGCAATTGACGCAATACCACATAAATGCTGAAAAAAATCAGCAGGCTCGGCAATGGAAAATAGGTCAGTCAACGTGTTGGCCCCAGTCATTTTAACAGGGCAGGAGAAAGAAGCATGAAATGTCAGCAATACAAAGTGGGAAGAGGGGACGTTGAAACACAAGGTGACAGGGGAAACCTGGAAGTGGTTGGGGCGGGGGTCATGTGGTGAAATATGAGCTAGGAAGTCGATTTGCTGAAAGCGGTGCAGAGCTATAGAAAGAGGACTGATTTCCGGGAATAGAAAAGATGGGATGACCACCAATGAGAGACATTGGACATGCCAGGAGCTGAGGAGGTGAGGTGAGAGCGGGAAAAAAGGGTTGGGAAATAGTGAAGATGGGTTTTTCCAAAACTTCGAGAAATCTATGTTCTTACCATTATGTTGGAGGCCCCCTTCACTATTCCCCATCCCCATCCCCTCATTCATCTCATTTTTTAGCATGCCTATTCCCTCCCTTTGGTACACCTCCACCTTTCCTTTGTTCCCCTTCTCAAGCCCTGCATCCCATTCGCCAATCAACATCCCAGCTCTTATTTCACCAATCCCCCTTCCTGCTTCACCTATCACTTTGTGTTTCCCCTTAACTCTCCACAACATCCAGCGTCATACACGATCTAACTCTGATATATATTTTTTTACTAGAGTCCTGCTGAAGGGGCACTTCCCGAAACGTTAACAACCATGTTTCAAAGATGCTGCCTGGCCTCGCGAATTCCTCCAAAACTCTGTGTGTGTTATGTATAATTACATCATCTCCAGATTTTACTATTATTTGCTAAATCTGAAATGTTTACTACAGATAGAAATAAAACAAATATCACTATATATCTTTGTCACTGCTACGACAGGGAAATTAAGTATAATTTAATTCAAAAATGAATAAACCGTTTGCTGTTTATGATACCTTGGGAAATCGCTATAGCTTGCATCTGCAGCGGGCATTTTATTAGTGACTTTCGGAAACGTTTAAAGCAGCCTGGAATTGGAATGTAATCATATGAGTAGAGATGGGGCGAAGGAAACGGATGTATCAACACATCATAAAAATAAGAATCAATGTAAAAGGCATTGCAAGCAACGACAAACAGCCATTTATTTGGGAAGAATGAACCAACCAAGGAAAAAGACTGTGTATGTGCAGATTTTATCTGCGTACATGGATCAACCGCCAAAATGAGTGCAATATCAAATATCGATACCTCCAGTATTGCAGCCGTTAATGCAGTATGGGGTGGCATAAGAAACAGAGCTGAACATATGGGAAGAATATCGAAAATAACAACGGGATTTAAAGTTTACTTGATGCAGATTAATTTCAAAAAGTTTGTTAGAAATTTCGTCTGCTAAAGCATACCGAATGAAAAATAAATAAGTAAATAATAAATAATAAATGATAATGCCAGCAAGCATCAGGGAAGCAAACAAATGAGTAAACAAATAAATAAGACTCTGCAGCAAAATAGAGAGATGGACTGATTCGGATTGAGACAATTCCTCAGTATTAAAAATTATAGATTATACTTTCCCTGCTTGTTCCTCTCACCGATGCTGAATAATGTGTTAATATTCTCCAGCATTTTGTGTCTCTTGTTAAATATGTCCAGCACATGCAAAAACTATTCTGTTAATGTTGAATCTTATATTTACTTTTTCTTTTAGAAAGTTTGAAATTGAGACTAAAAAATGGAGGCAGCCCCTGCGCCGGGAGATTGGAGGCGCAATTGGAGGGAATCTGGGGGCCTATCGGTGATTCCGACTGGGACTTGCCAGATGCGACTGTGGTGTGTAAAGAGTTGAATTGCGGTGCCGCGCTGCAAGCGCCTCGCGGATCGCACTTTGGGGAGTATTTCGGCGACATTATAACATACGAAGTTAACTGCGACGGGAGTGAGGCTACCATTCGGGAATGCAAATCAGCAGAATGGGATTTTTACCCACCTTCAGGGTTCAACAATGCCGGCGTTTTCTGCGCAGGTAAACTCAGGCTTTTGGGAAAAAAAAACAAAACAAAATACCTTCGTCAGAAATATTATAGACCAAACCCGAAAGTCGGGCATTTCTGCTGCGCCACAGATTTTGCTCCTCTATCTGGGTTCCGTCTTATTTTGACGTTATTAGTAAACCTTAGCTAATTCCAAAGTATGAAGGAAATGTCATTAATCTTCCAAGAGTTAAAGATTTAGAATACCGCCCTTACGTCTCCCAATGTATCAGTCAAAGAAGTCAGCATCTCAACATGCCTCAGGGTTAGACTCCACATTCATTCCCAAAACGTGAACGCGATTTCAGACCAACACTATTGATAAAGAAGAAGTTTTCCATTTTGGTTATAACGAAGAATTCTTCGGCGTGAGAATCTTCATGTACTACCTTTGCAATGATGCTTCCTGACTGTCTGTGGTTTTAGAGCTTTTCTATCTGTTCAGATTTATGATATATAACCACATAACAATTACAGCACGGAAACAGACCACCTCGGCCCTTCTACTCCGTGCCGAACGCTTTCTCGCCTGGTCCCACTGACCCGCACTCAACCCATACCACCCCTTCCTTTCCTGTCCATATACCTATCCAATTTTACTTTAAGTGACAATACCGAACCTGCCTCTAGCACTTATACTGGAAGATCCTTCCACACAGCTGCGACTCTCTGAGTAAAGTAATTCCTCCTCGTGTTACCCTTAAACTTTAGCTAACTCACAAATCATAGCCTCTTGTAAGAATCTCGCCTACTCTCAATGGAGAAAAAGACTGTCCACGTCAACTCTATCTATCCCCCTCATAATTTTAAATACCTCTATCAAGTCCCCCCTCAACCTTCTGCGCTCCAAAGAAAGGACATCTAACTTGTTCAACCATTCCCTCTAACTCAGGTGCTGAAAAACAGATAACGTTCTAGTAACTCTTCTCTGTACTCTGTCTACTTTGCTGACATCTATCCTGTTATTCGGTGGCCAGAACTGTTCACAACACTCCAATTTCGGCCTTACAAATGCCTGGTCGAATTTTACCATTACTTCTAAACTCCTACACTGAATGCTCTGTTTTATAATTTCCATATACAAAAAGATTTCTTCGCCACGTTATCCACATGAGATTCCACCTTTCGGGAACTACGCACCTTTAGTCCTATATCACTGTGTTCTACTGGATTCTTCAGTATCCTACCATTTACCATGAATGTCCTATTTGGATGATTCCTAACAAGCTGTAGCACTTCATACTTATCAGCATTAAACTCTATCTGCATTTGTTCAGCCATCTCTTCTCACTGGCCTAATTCTTTCTGCAAACTTTGAAAAACTACTTCATTATCGACAACGCCACCTACCTTTGTATCATCTGCATAATTACTAATCCAATTTACAACCCCATCATCCAGATCATTAATACATATGACAAACAAAATTGGACCCAGTACAGATCCCTTTGGCACACCATTAGTCACGGGCTTCCAACCTGATAAATAGTTATCCACCACTACTCTGTGGCATCTCCCATCCAGCCACAGTTGAATCCATTTGACTACTTCAATATTGATACCTAACGATTGAACCTTCCTAACCATCCTTCAGTGCGGGACATTGCCAAGGCCTTAATGAAGGCCATGTAGATTATATCCGCTGATTAACCCTCGTCAACATTCCTCTTAAAATCTTCAAGTAATTCAAATAGATTTGCCAAACATGCCTTCCAAGCACAAATCAATGTTGACTGTTCCTAATCAGAAACTCTCTATCCAGATAATTATATATACCATCTCGAAGATCGATTTCCATTTACTTACCCGCGACTGACGTCAAACTGACAGGCCTATAATTGCTACGTTTTCTCTTAGATCCCTTTTTAAACAATGGAACCACATGAGTAATACGCCAAACCTACGGCTCCATCCCCGTTTCTAAAGACATTTGAAACATTTCTGTCAGAGCCCCTGCTATTTCTACACTAACCGTCCTCAAAGACCTAGAGAAATCCTGTCAGGACCCGGAGATTTATCCACATTTGTATTCCCTAAAAGTGCCGGTTCCTCCTCTTCTTTAATCGTAATAGTTTCCATGACTTCCCTACATGTTTCCCTTACCTTACACCATTCAAAGTCCTTCCCCTTAGTGAATACCGAAGAAAATAAATTGTTCAAAATCTCCCCCAACTCTTTCGGCTCCACACAGAGCTGTCCACTCTGATTTTGTAAGAGACCAATTTTATCCCTCACTATCCGAAAATCACAACCCTGTGCTTACTACAAATATCTGCCATCTCCTTGCAAATTTGCTCCTCCAATTCTGGCTCCCCATTAAGTGGTCAATAATACATTCCTAAAACGTTACTACATCTTTGCCATTCCTCAATTCACCTAAATATGCTCCCTAGACGAGCCCTCTAATCTATCCTGCCAGAGCACGCTGTAATATTTCTCTGACAAGCAACGCAATTCCTCCCCCTCTTGTCGGTCTGATTCTATCACACCTGAAGCAAGGAAATCCAGGAATATTTAGTTTGCAATAACACCCCTACTGCAAACGTTTCAGTAATAGCTACAACATTATATTTCCAGGTATCAATTCATTCTCTCAGCTCATCCACCTTCCTTATAATGCCCCTAGCGTTAAAATAAATGCATTTGAGAAATTCTCCACATCTTCCTCTCTGTTCATCTCTACCGGTACACATAAATTTACTGTCTTCTTTTTCTACCTTGTCCGATAAATCTGTTCCTACACTTTGCTTCCCCTCCCCCCTCTTATCTCGTTTAAATCCACTGGAGCCTTTCAAGCAAACCTACCTGCAAGAATATTTGTCCCCCTCCAGTTCAGATGTCAATCGTCCTGCTGGAACAGGTCCCACCTTCCCTGAAAAACTGCCTAATTATCTATAAATCTGAAGCCCTCCCTCCTATGTCATGTCTTCAGCAGCAGCACTGCATTTAAAGTTTCAAATTCGAGCAAATAATTACGTTGTCGAATTCCCAATATCACATAGAACCAGTAATTTATCCTGCAATTCCTGAAAAGAAATTTGAGAAGTGGACCTAAAGTTACAGCCAATCTGCAATCACATTTTCATGTCAAATTCTTTATTGACAGTGTGTTACTTTAAAAAGATAAATGTAAACTGGAAATGCAGGAAATGTGAACGGAATTAGATAGCTGGAGCAACTGAAACGTGCTGTACTGTATAAGAAAATACCTATGGGGCAGTTTCATTTCAAGGTAATGTAGATTGCCTGAGCAGTAAAAGGAGATGAAAGTTGCTGGACATGGCTCATCTAGCCACTTATCATTCGTCTATGAACAGACAGGACCACGGCACCATGTTGCTTGTATTCACCAGGAGAAAGACATCTGTAATGGCATGGTCTGATTCAAGATAATCTGCTTAGCATTGCGATGTTGAAACGTAGTCTTTCTAATATATTGGAATATTTCTTGAGATAGCTGAGAATATCCCTGAGAGACTCTGGATGAAATTTTCAATGTTATTACCAAAATACAAAATGCCAGAGTGAAAGTTTCTTGCACATAGCCTTTGTTCTGTTAAGTTGGTCCATCGATATTCATAATATACACCTGCATTAGGTACTTGAAAAAGATTTTTATTTTTGCCACTTCCGATCTGAATGCCATAAAAAAGTTGTTTTTCACTGTAACTGTTAGAATGTTCTCTCTGGATGACTTGGTGAACAAGTCTATGAACGTTAAAGAACTGTAAAAGATAACTGTACTTATGTTAGCCACCGCTGTGCAGCTAAAGCTGCAGGGAGTTTAATGCATCACTTTATTTATGATGATTGCAAGGACAGCCATGAACACTATGAAATGCATCTGATTCAAAGTAGATTCTGCATGAGACTGGGATAATACGATTGTCGTTTTTCCTTGGGGAGATGTCTGTTATGAAACCTGTCTTTTTTTTCCCAAAAAAACTAACAAAGAGAATCAAAGACAACAACGCAGCAATTGTTTCCTTCATCGGATTAGAGGAAATCTTTGAAGAAGTCTCGCATTGTAGGTTAGTCCCAAAGGTTAACGGTTTAGGTATCTGTCATGCATATGACATGATTGTATTCATTGCAGGAGGCTTCGAACACAATCCTGTTGGGTGAAATTACTGTCATACACGTTCTACGTGCCAATGCACTTTTAATATTGCATACACTAATCGAGTTGATATGGGAATACCGCTGTTATTCTTGAGAGGACGCACAGAAGTTAATATTTCCTTTGAATGGGTAGCTTGGTTTTCTGAACAATGTCTTGGACTAGTTTTCACAATAGCAGTAATAGATGTTACCTTATAGAGAATTATAAAATCATTCGTTGCTTAGACAAGAAATTCATCAAATGCTGTAAGTTAAAAGGAACAAACTTAACCGCTGTTCCTACACAGTAGATCAGATTGTGCAAGTTGGAAATGAGCAAACAGCTAATGATTCCTTAGAATTTGATAGGTGAAGGGAGTTGAGCTGGAATGCTAAAAATATGGATCGAACGAATCTAATAGGAGCAGTGAGTTTTTAATCGGAGAAGTGGAAAGAGGATATTTATAAAGGAGAATCATAAGCAGCTGCAAATCCGTAAAACTTCAGATTGGGAATAGAAGAAGAATGGAGAGGAAAGTTATTTTTAAATTTTTACTCCAAGGATAAATCCATATTTAAGCCTTTAGGTTGGAAGCTAGACGAATGGTGGTTGAGACGTTGTTACTTCATCCCGAGAGTGTCTTCTTTACGGCACTATAGGAGGTTTTCGACTGGCATGTGGCAATGGGTATTGAAATTAAAATGCTGGGCTTCCGGGAAGTTCTAACTTTGACAAAGGAAAAGGAAGTACAAGTTGATGATGTTCCACTGTTTACTACGGGTCTCACTGATGTAATGGTGACAGCATCGGAACAATAGATACATTAGACATCCCCAACATTCGGCAAATTAATTTTTCACTCAACTGGAAGGATTGCTTTAGCCCGAACTGGAGGTGCGAAAGGAAGTGATTGAACAGATGCTTCACGGATGAATGCTGGGATGGAGATTATAGGAGAGGGAAAATTGGTAAGAAGATTACGCAGGAAACTATGCCCGTGGAAAGCATCTTATGCGTATTTGGAACGCGAGGTGTAAAGATATAAAGATGGAAGGAATTTCAGGCAATAATGTGTTGTATTGTAAAGCTCAGCACTACCTAATTTAATTGGTAGGGAACAGCGGTAATATACCGCGTTTTTCAATGATAGGGGGCTCCATGATTATCGAAATTATGTATAAGATGACAGAGGGACAAGTAAAAAAAAAAGAACATGACATGATTTTCATCAAAGAATGGTTGACATATAAAATCAGCTGCAATGGAAAGTGAACTGGTCGACAAATGAAATAAATATGAAAGTCATTAGGAACAGTAATTTGTTGAAAATACTTAGGTCAAATTGAATAAATGCAAACCGGTCAGATAGGCATCTCAGTGGCAGTTACAAGTTCTTCCTTACGACTTTCGACATCATGATTGATGTGGCTAACAGTGCGAAAACATAGCAGTTAAAACATCGCCAACCATTATTTCTTTGAACGACGGAGCAGTTGAATGATCAGGCGAATCTTCTTTATATCAAATCCACAACAACATGTCTTCTGACTTGACTGAACTTAATCCCGGTGTTCGTACTCGTTCTCAACTTTGTGGAATTCTGAAAGAAAAATATTGATAGTGTGTTATTATTTTGATTGTTATGGTCTGTTCGTAGACAAATATTGACTTAGTTTCTACTGTTGCATTCCAGGTCTGAAATAGTTACCTTTTATATTTAAAGCCTTCTTTATTTCCCTGTGTACACGGTTTTCAGAGAATACGATGAAAATCCAGTGACGCCATTACTTTGTTTCCTTTGCCCTGTATTCCCTCTGAGAAGATATGATAGATGCATTTGGAACTTTTTTTTTCAACATCACCATATCTGCAAACAGTCAAAATTTTAAAACTGCAATTCTTCCTGTATCAAAAAAGTACAATATTGTTTTCATGAGTTTGGCATCCTATCTTAAGAAGAGGAAATAATGCCCCGTTTTAAAAATTAGGATATAAACGGAGGCACATTCGCATGTGAGCAAACTTTCAACTGCGTTTAATTAACGACCAAGGAGCAAACAGAAGTTCGATACTCAGTTCCGATATCTTATTGTGCAGTTTAACATGAGTACTGAGAATGAACACCATGTCATCAGTCGAAGAACGATTTTAGTCTTGGAATATTCTGAAATCAGTAGGAATACACTGTACATTATTATAATGTCCAATTTCATGACTGTGGTTCATGTCTTCCTCAGATCACAGAGCTCCAAAATTGCTGTCCGGAAATGATGAATGCTCGGGAAGACTAGAAGTGCAATTTGGTGAAACCTGGAAAACGGTGTGTGATTTGAACTGGGATATGAGTGATGCCAATGTGGTGTGTAGTCAACTTCAATGCGGAGTTGCTCTTTCTGTACCAGGAAGAGCTTATTTTGGTGAAGGAGCAGCGAATATTTGGAGTGATGTCTTTGATTGTCAGGGTAATGAGTCGAGGCTATGGGACTGTCCAATTTCTTCAGGAGTTCATCATTGCACTCATAAGAATGATGTCAGTGTGATCTGCTCTGGTGAGTACCCTGAAGCCAGACATGTTTTATGTATAATTCCCTCATTAGGGATTTGTACTTTGCATCAACACGGTACTATTCGGTATGATAATCATAAGATATTAACCGACAGATGAAGAAGGTCAGGGTGCCCGAAGAATTTATCTGACCAAAAATACTGATTGACTTTAATGTAAACAAATGATGGCGGCTCAATCAGATAGATTACAGATCTGCACTGAGCTACACTCTTTTCTTATCGTAAAGCTCTGCTGTGCAGACATATTGGATAGTGGCTCTACCCTGTGCAAGTTGAAAGAGCAAATATACTACAGATTGCAAATTGGAAAGCTACCGCACCATACATGCCTTTCCACCCTCAATGTTGTGCCGAACATGTCCCTACCTTAGAAATTCCTAGTCTTACCTATAGCCGTCTAATTTTCTGAGCTTCAGGTAATTGTGCAGCCGTCCCTTAAAGGTCCCTATCGTATCAGCCTCAAACACTGTTGCTAGCTGCATAGTTCACGCAGCCACTACTCTCTGAGTAAGAGAAAACCTACCCCTGACATCTCCTCTGTACTAGTGCCCAACACTTTATACCTGTGTCCTCTTGTGACCCTGGAAAATGCCTCTGACTATCAACACGATGAATGCTTCTCATCATCTTTTACACCTCTAACAGGTTACCTCCATTCCTTCGTCACTCCAAGCAGAAAAGGCAGAGTTCACTCAACCTGTTCTCATACGGTATGCTCCCCAAACCATGTATCAGCGTGGTAAATCTACACTGCACCCTTTCTATAGCTCTCGCATTCTTTCTGTCGTGAGGCGACCTGAACTGAACAGAGTACTGAAAGTGGGGTCTGATCAGGGTCCTATATAGTTGCAACATTACCTCTCGGCTCCTAAATTCGATTCCACGATTGAGGAAGGCCAATACACCCCACACCTTCTTAACCACAGGGTGAACCTGCTCAGCTGCTTTCAGCGTTCTATGGACTCGGACCCCAAGATCACGCTGATCCTGTACACTGCCAGGAGTCTTACCATTAATACTGTATTATGTCATCACATTTGAGATACAAAAATGAATCACTTCACACTTAAATGTGTAGAACTCTATTAGCCACATCTCAGCCTATCTTGCATCCTATCAAGGTCCGGGAGTAACGGCTGACAGCTCTCCACACTATTCACAACAGCTCCAATCTTTGTAAATCAGTAGTCCACTTCCCTATCCAGGATATTTACAAAAATCACTAAGAGCAAGTGTCCCATAACTAATCACTGAGGCACTCCAGGGGTGACAGATCCTCGTGCAGATTATGACTCATCTATGATCAGTTTTTGCCTTCTGTGGGCAAGCCAGTTCTGGATCCACCAAGCAATGTCCCCTTGGAACCTATGCTTCCTTACCTTCTGAATAAGCCTTACCTGTGGTAAGTTATCAAATGCCTTACTGAAATGCACATACATACATCTAACGCTCTCCCTTCAACAACCTGTTAGTCACATCCTCAAAAAAAATCAATCAGGCTCGTAAGACATGACCTGCCCTTGATAAAGCCATGCTGACTACTCCCAGTTATATTATATCATTGCAAACGTTCATAACTCCTGCCTCTCAGGACTTTCTCCATGAACTTACCAACCACCGAGGTATGGTTCACTGGTCTATAATTTCCTAGGCTATCTCTACACACTTTCATAAATAAAGGAACAACATCCGCAAACCTCTAATCCTCCAGAACCTCTCCCGTCCCCAGTGATGATGCAAAGATAATCACCAGAGTCTCAGCATTCTCCTCCCTCGCCTTCCACAATAGCTTGGGGTACATCTCATCCTGTCACAGCGACTTATCTAACGATGCTTTTCAAAAGCTCCAGCACATCCTGTTTCTTAATAGCTACATGCTCACGTTTGTCAGTCTGCTGCAAGTCATCACTGCAGACACAAAGATCCGTTTCCATAGTGAATACTGAAGTGAAGTATTCATTAAATACCTCTGCTGTTTCCTCCTTTTCCATACATGCTTTTCCAATGTCACAGTTGATAGGTGCCATTAATGCACTTCTAATCCTCTTGCTCTTCACATACAGGTTGACTGCCTTCGGGTTTCCCTGAACCCTGCCGTCAAGACTTTTTCATGGTCGCTTCTGGCCCTCCTAGTTTCCTTATAAGTTCCTTCCTATTAACCTTATAGCCTTCTAAGTATAGATATGTCGCTTCAGGAATTTTCCAGTTTAGCGGGCAATTTCCTTCCACACCGCTCTAAAATATTGGAAAACTGTGTACGAGGCAGGTGCTAGCCGGGTGAGATTTTATTTTAATAGGTCACCTGCTCTTAACTGAGCTCGGATGGAAAGCATGACAGGTGCCTGCCTAATTGGAACTCGGGACCTCTTGCCACGCAGTAGAGCTGTGATGCTACAATGCCACCAGCCATATTCTCTAGAGCTCTAATATTACATTGCTCTATAAACCTTTGTAAGCTTTTCTTTTCCTCTTGACTAGATGTATTACAACCTTTTTACACAACGGGTCCCCTATCCTACCATAATGTTCCTGACTCATTGGAATTTACCTATGCCGAATTTCACACAAATATCCCAAGAACATTTGCCAGATTTCTTCCTTAATTTTCCCTAAAAACAGCTGTTTTCAATTTAAAATTCCAATTTCCTTTTGTAACTTTTCTATTCCGATCCATGTCCAATGCTATTGTAAGGAGATAGAATTATGATCACTGTCTTTAAAAGGCTCTTCCAATGAGAGATCTGACAGCTGACCAGTTTCATTTCCCAATACCAAATCACGTACATCCTCTGCTCTTGTAGGCCTATCTACATATTGAGTCAGAAAACCTTCCTGAACACACCGAACGAGCCCCATCTAAACCCCTTGCTCTAGGGAGATGCGAATCGATACTTTAGGAAATTAAAATCTCGCATCATGTCAACTCTGTTACATATACCTTTCCAGGATATATTTTGCTATCTGTAAATATCCCTGTTAGTATTGGGTGGCCTATAAGAAGCACACAGTAAAGTTATTTACCCTTTCCTGTTCCTAACCTCCACCCACAGAGACTCCGTAGACAATCCCTGCATGCCGTCCACACTTTCTGCAGCCGTGACGCTAGCTCTGATTAACAATGCCACACCCCAACCTCTTTTGCCTCCCTCCCTGTCCTTTCTGAAACATCTAAAATCCGGCACCTGAAGTACCGTTTCCTGCCCCTGAGCAACTCAGGTGTCTGTAATGGCCACCGTTACTCTTCGATTTGTAAGAAAATTTATGCTGTGATTTATTCACTGACTTCAATTTTTACTAAATCAGGGAAGCATTTAGCTCGACTGGTTGATGGTAATGACAAATGCTCTGGCCGGGTGGAAGTTCGGCGCGGAGACCAGTGGGGAACACTTTGTGATGAGTACTTTAGCTTGGAAGTAGCCGGAGTTGTCTGTGAACAGCTACTGTGTGGTGCAGTAAAGTCAACTCCCAGCTATGCATACTTCGGTGAAGGAAACGGGACAGTGTGGAAGGATAACTACATTTGCAAGGGCACTGAGTCCCGATTGGCTGATTGCCCACTCTCAAGTTCGGGTCAGACCAGCTGCTCACATCGAAATGACGCCAGCCTTATCTGCTCCGGTGAGTTGTTAAAGCATGAATCTGAAACGAACCTTTCTTTGGTTGTACAGTGATTGGGCTAGTGTTAAATTGGTGGACTGCTTGGCTATGCAGTTATTAGGCCAGAAATATGGTGTCGCAATATATCTTTACACAAACAAATGAAAAATTAAATTTATGAGTATATAAATACAGACGCAAATAACTAAATCCATATATGCAAATAAATATATAAATGCACTCTATGTATAATGTATGTCTATTATTTATTCACTTTTACTTCCGAGAATCAGTATTTCACTACCCAATCATAAAATTAACAATTTCGTCTACGATCGAATTGGCACAATCAATAGCTTTGCAGATGACCATAGTTTTGAGTACGATCGACTGATAAGAAAGTTCTAAATAAATCTAAGAATGTCTGGACCCAACAGAAGGTGCAGAACATATTGACAGGTCAATTGTAACGCAGATAGGTGTAAGGTGATAACATTTGTGGAATTAAACCAGGGCACTTGTTGCACTCAGTGGTGAATTTATTCGGTACACCTGTAATCCTTCCTTTTAAGTTAAATATCCAATCACCCAATCAGAAACTCGGTACATACAGTTATGCAGACAAGTTTCAGAAGTTAAAGCAACACGCGCACAATTCTAGAGGTGTTCACCAGGCCAGGAAGCATCAATCGAAAAATGTACGCTCGCCGTTGCGGGGCTGCCAATGTCCTTCCGAAGTTTCGGCCCGACTGTACTATTTTCCATAGATGCTGTTTGGCCTAATACTTTTTTCAGAATTTCTGGCATCTGCAGATTTTCAATTGTTTCAGAGGTTTAGATGTTGTGCACACGAAAAATCAAAATTGGGTAAAATGTGTTCGAACTGATGTTAAACATGGCATATCCTTGATGCCTGGCGGTAAGTTTCGTTATCTCAGAAACTGCTGGTTTCGAGGGATATTAAAACACTGTAGATAGTGGAATAAATGCGGTGCGCGAGGGAGGAAGAAGTTCTAGTCATCTGTCGGAGAAGGGATTGGAACCCCGATCATTTCAAAATTGACATATTCTGTAATCAATTAGTTTTGGCTGTACATTGCTAGGATTGTTATTTCTCATGGTGGTACTTCATGTACTTTTAAGGTCACAGAGCCCTAAGACTGATGTCCGAAAGTGATGAATGCTCGGGAAGACTGGAGATGCAGTTTGGTGAAACCTGGGGAACCGTGTGTGACCAGCACTGGGATATGAATGATGCTGAAGTGGTCTGCAGTTACCTTCAATGCGGGATCGCAGCTTACTTTCTGCCAGGAGCATATTTCGGAGAGGGAACTGGGCATGTTTGGGCCAATGTCTTTGATTGTCAGGGCAATGAGTCAACTCTATGGGACTGTCCATTTTCTTCAGGAACACATCACTGTAATCACAAAAATGATGTCAGTGTAATCTGTTCTGGTGAGTGAAAGAGTAAAGGACAATGGAATGTGATGCCTAGTGACATTTTGAATGCTGAGGTCCATTATCTATAATACCAATTCTTCCTCAGGTCAGGGAGTCTTGGGAACATGCTCCAGAATAAATGCTCCCAAGGGCGTGCCTCTGAAATGACATCTGATAACCAGGTGCATATCCCCTGTCTTCACGTCTGACACTAGATACTGAGCACGTCAAAACGGGTTCTACAGATATTGGAAGAGACATAGGCAGATTTATGGTGCGTAAAAAAAGAAAGTTCGGTAGCTCAAACGGAAAATAAATGAAAATAAAAACTCTGATCTCAAACGTTGTCCGCCTTGAGGGTATAGCAACTCACGTGAAGTCTTCGATCGTAATTCTCAAAGGGACGCTGGATCTGCAGTCCCTACGGTAATCAAATATTGAGTTTCAGGTTAAGCGGCAGTTCTGCGCCGCTGCGGGTGCCGAGCCGTGTCGGTCTCTGCCGTCCCTTTGAATTCATCAGCTGTGCAGAGCGAGAGGACTTACTGCTTATGCAACAGCGTTCTACCCATATACCGACTTGTCAAAAACATTCAGAATGATAAATTGAGCTCCGAAGCACATTTGTATCCTATCAACACATTTCATTTAGTCATGACTTTGTTGTGATATGGACCGACAATTTAATACTAGAAGAATATCTCACTGCCAAACATAAAACATTGAATTCAATGTGGGGTTCTGAAGGAGAAAATTAATATTTGACATATTTCAATAACATGATGCACTAATCACCTACGAAAACGTGACAAATGTGCTGATAAATTTATTTAGTGGAGAACAACTAGTGTTGATACTCTGACAATTCTACTTCTGCATCAGGACAACAAGTTTCCTGAAGGATAGGTTTGGTTTGAAAGGCTGTAATCGAGGACCACTGTGAGATAAATGAGGCAAAGTAACAGTCTAGCATATTCCTTAAATTCCGGAGAAATGGCAGCGCATATTACTCTCGGTATAAAATATAGAGCGACAAATACGAAAATATACTGGGATTTTAAATTATTGGACGAATGAATGTAGCCATACAGTGTTTTTATACAGGAGAGAAAAAACACCATGCAATGGAAAATGAGAAAGCCCAGAAAGTGACAAATATTTATTTTGCTTTCGACTTCGAAGTATAATTTTGAAGGTCAAAGCAACATATTTCAGTAAATATATTCAAATTATCAAAGAAACCTTATTGTGTCAACTAAGAATTCCAAGAAAAATAACGGCGCTGTATTAAAACAATTCTCCAAAAAAATCAGCAGGCTCGAAAGGGTCTGTGGAAAGGAGTATGGTCAACGTTTCGGGACCAGTAACTTCAGTAGGGCAGGAGAAACAAAGATAAAGAGTCAGCGGTCGAAGCTCGGAAGAAGGGAAGGAGAAACACAAAGTGAGAGGGGATCCCGGGTAGTGGGGGCGTTGGGGATGCGATGTGGTGAAATGAGAGCAGGGACGTTTATTGGTGAAAGTGATACAGGGCAAGAGAAATAGCACTGAGTACTGTGAATAAAGTAAGGGGGACGACCACCAGTAAGAGGCATTGGGCATACCAGCCAGGAGATGTGGTGAGAGCGGGGAAAGGGGTTGGGAAATAATGACGGTTGATTTGCCCAGAATTGCGAGAAACCAATGATCATTTAATCACTTCGGAGGTCCCCTTCCCCCCCACTTCACTATTCCCAATCCCCTATCCAATAACTCATCTTTATTTTTAGCCTGCCTATCCCCTCTATTTGGTGCACCTCCATAATATTCTTGGTTCCATTGCATTCTGCCATTTGCTATTCGACTTCCTTTTCCGAAGCCCTGCATCTTTTTAACCATTCATCATCCCGGATTTCATTTCACCATACCCCTATTTCTGTTTCACTATCTCTTTGAGATACTACCCAACCCCGTCCACCGTCTAACTCTAATGTGTCAACTTCTTTTTTTTTCTCTCCAGTCCTGCTGAAGGGACACAGCAGGAAACGTTGACTGTACTATTTTTCATAGATGCTTCCTGGCCTGCCGAATTCCTCCAAATTCGTTAGAGTGTTACTTTCATTTTATTCATCTCCAGAGTATACTGTTATGTCTGAATGCTGAATCTTCACCAGAAAGAGAGAGAGAGAAAAAAAACTACAACAACTTAAGTTTCTTACTGCTACGATAGGGAAATTAAGTATAATTTATTTCAAAAACAAATGAGCGGATTGCTGTCTTTGATAGCTTAAGAAAGCCCATAGGTTGCACGAGCAGCGGGCATTTTATTGGTGTCTTTGGAAAAGAGTTTAAAACAGCTTGGGATGGGAATCCAAATATATGAGTAGAGTAAGAGCGACGGAAACTGATATAGCAACATATCAGGGAAGAATCAATAAAATGGGCATTGCAAGCAATAACAAACAGCTAATTAATAGGGAAGAGCGGACCAAACAAGGAAAATACATCTATAACTTTGTACATTATATCTGATTGCATGCTGCAACAGTCAAAGCGCGTACAATATCAAATTTCGTTACTTCCTAACATCGGTATTGCAGCAGTCAAAGCAGCATGGAACGACATAAGAAACAGAGTTGAAACAGATGGGAAGAATATTGAAAATAAATAAGGCATGTTAAGTTTCCTTGATGTAGATTTATATCAAAACGTTTGTTGCAACTCTCGTCCACTGATGTATTGATTACCAACAAATAAGTAAGTAAAAAAAAAATAATAAATGATAATGCGAACAAGCAGCGGGAAAACTAGCAAAAAATGTTAATTATTGATGAAACATATGCCGCTAAATGCAGTGATAGATTGATTGATGCATGGATAGTTAAGTAAAAAATAAGTATATAAATGCATGTTTTTGTTTCATGAATACGTGCCTTAATAAAATCGAAATGTAATATAACAAGCAATCGATGCTTCGGGTTGGGACAGTTACTCAGTATTAACAATTACGGACTGCACTTCCCCTGCTTGTTCCGCTCTTTCAATGTTAAATAATGTGTTAACATTTTCCAGCATTTTGTGTCTCTTTCTCAATATTTCCAGCATACGCAAAATTTATTTTGTTAATATTTAATCTTATATCTGTCTTTTCTTACAGAAAGTTTGAAAGTGAGACTTGAAAATGGAGGCAGTCCCTGCGCCGGGAGATTGGAAGCGCACTTAATGGGATACTGGGGGACTATCGGTGATTCCGACTGGGACTTGCTGGATGCGACTGTGGTGTGCAAGGAGTTGAACTGCGGCGCCGCACTTCAAGCCCCTCGTGGTTCGCACTTTGGGGAGGTTTACCACGACGTTATAACATACGACGTTAACTGCGACGGAGGCGAGGCTACTCTGTCGGAATGTAAATCAGCAAAATGGTCCTTCTACGAACCTGCAGGGCCCGACAATGCCGGAGTTATCTGCACAGGTAAACTGAGGCTTTTCGGGGAAATGAAAACATTGAAAATATTGTCGTCAGAACTAATATACACCAAACCCGAAATATCGGGATTTATGCCGCGCTACAAATATTTCTTGTCCACCTGAGTTCCGTCTAATTTTGACGTTTTATTAAAGCTTAGCTAATTGCGAAGTATGAAGGAAATGTCATTAACCTTTCAAAGAGTAAGTGTTTAGAATATTGTCCTTTCATGTCCCAATATATCCGTGATAGTATTGTGCATCCCAAAATCCCTCTGGATTAGATTCCACCTTCATTCACTACATCTGAAAATGCGTAAGTGATTTCAGACCGGCGCTTCGACAAAGAACACGCGTTTTTTTTTCGGTTATAACGAATAATTCTTCGACGTGAGAATTTGCATGAAAAAAAAACAAGGAATATTGAACGGACTTTAATTCGTAGCAAGACGGATTCGATTGTACGGTTGATTTTTTCGGAGCGAAGGATTGTTTTTACTCAGGGTGAAAGAGAGGCAAGTCTGAGCAGGCGCGTGACATCAGGCATTAGAGCGCGAAAGGTTTAAAAAAGGGCTGCCCTTTCAAGCAGGCATCGTTCTGTGCGGGCACCGGAGAGATAGGCAGCAGAGTGATAGGGGCTTTGGCTCAACGGGATTAAGCGCTAACCAAAGAAGACGAGGGAGGTTTCACTGTGCTTTTTTGCGGAATCGAGGAAGTACTTATGTGACGCAGGTTTCCTTTGCACGGTGTCAGATTTGCGAAGACCTGGAGTCTCCCAGCCTCCGGGACGGGTATTTCTGTACGAATGGTGTTGAACTGCAGCTCTTGAGAGACCAAGTTAGGGAACTGGAGATGCAGCTCGATAAACTTCGCCTGGTCAGGGAGATCGAGGAGGTGATAAAGAGGATTTATAGGCAGGCGGTCACACCGGGGCCACGGGAGAAGGACAAGTCGAACACAGTACAGAGTGGGGAAAGGAAGAGTCATGTACTAGATGGTACCCTCGTGGCTGTACCCCATGACAAAAACTACTCCTGTTTGATTACTTTTGGGAGGACAGTCGACCTGGGGGAAGCGACAGTGCCGTGTCACTGGCACAGCGTCTGGCCCTGTAGCTCAGAAGTGTAGGGAAGGGAAGGGGAGAGGAAGACAGTATTGACAAGGGATTCTACGGGCCAGCGGGTCAGTGAGACTATTCTGCGGTTGCAGGAAAGAACCTCGGATGGTAGTTTGCCTCCAAGGTGCCAGCCCCGGGATGTATCAGATCGCGTCCAAGCTAACTTGCAGTGGGAAGGAGAGCAGCCAGAGGTCATTGTACATAATGTTACCCAGGACATAGGTAGGAAAAGGGAAGAAGTCCTGAAAAAACGCGACAGGGAGTTAGGAAAGAAGTTGAGAAGCACGACCGCAGAGGTAGTAATCTCGGGATTAGTGCCTGTGCCACGCGACAGTGAGAACAGGAATAGAATGAGGTGGAGGGTAAATGTGTGGCTGAGGGAATAAATCAGGTGGCAAGGATTCACATTTCTGGATCGGTGGGACGTCTTTTGGGGCGGGTGTGACATCTACAGAAAGGACGGGTTGCACTTGAATCCCAAGGGGACCAATATCCTGGCGGGCAGGTTTGATACAGCTGTTGGGGAAGGTTTAAACTAGTTTGACGGGGGAAGAGCATGATGCTAAGTGTTCTGAGTTGATGAGAAAGGACAGGCAGGGGACAGATCATAATTGTAGCCAGCTAAATATTTTGAAATGTGTCTATTTCAATGCAAAGAACATTAGGAACAAGAAGGATGAACTTTGAGCATGGATCAGTATGAGGAACTACAGTGTTGTGGCCGTTACTGACACTTGGTTGGCGGAAGGGCAGGAATTGATGATGCAGGTCCCGGGGTTCTGGTGTTTTAAAAGGAATAGGATGGGAGATAGAAAAGGGGGGGGGGGTGTGGTAGTGGCATTGCTGGTCAGGGATGGTATTAGTGCTGTAGAAATGGTGGTCGCTGCAGAAGGAGTGTCCACCGAGTCAGTCTGAGTGGAAGTCAGAAATAGGAAGGGTTCAATCGCTGTGCTGGGAGTAGTCTATAGGCCCCCCCAAATAGACCTCGGTACACAGAGGAGCAGATAAACAGCCAGATTTTAGAATGGTGCAAGAAATACAGAGTAATAGTTATGGGTGGTTTCAACTTCCCTCATATTGATCGGCACTTCCTGAGTGCAAGGGGGATAGATGGGGTTGAATTTTGCAGGTGTATTCAAGAAGAATTCCTGACACAGCATATGGACCGGACGACGAGAGGAGAGCCTATACTGGATCCAGTTCTGGGTAATGAACCTGGTCATGTGACAGACATCTTGGTGGGGAGCATTTTGTTAAGAGTGACCACAACACCCTTAGCTTCAGCATAACAATGAAAGGGATAAAGTCAGACGAAATGCTAAAGCGCTTAACATGGCAAAGTCTTACTTTGTAGGAGTGAGACAGGAACTAGTGAGAGTAAATTGGAATCAGATGTTCAAGCGGTAAAGCACAGAAGTAATATGGGAGAAGTTTAAGGACCACTTGAACATGGGTTCAGCATAAGTTTGTCCCACTGAGGCAAGAAAAAAATGGCAGGAAAAGGGAACCGTGGCTGGCAAAACACGTAAGGCAACTCGTCAAGAGGAAAAAGGAAACATATGTTAATATAAGAAGCAGAAAGTAGGAGGGGCTTATGAGAAATATAAGGTAGCCTGGAAGGAGTTAAAGAAAACTTTGGAGAGCTCGAGGGGGGCATGAAAAAGCCTTGGCATGTAGGATTAAGGAGAACCCCAAGGAGTTATTTGCGTATGTGTATAGGAGGATAACGAGAATAAAGTTGGGACCGCTAAAGGATAAATAGGGCAACATGTGCCTGGAAGCGGACGAGGTTGGTGAGGTCGTAAATGAACACTTTGCTTCAGTATTCACAAGTGAAAAGGATCCTGATCAGAAGGACGTCGAAGTAGAGCGGGTTTGTGCGTTGGACAATGTGGAGATTAAGAAAGAAGAAGTGCTGGATCTTCAATAAAATATTAAGATTAAAAAATCCACAGGGCCGGATATGATACATCCCAGGTTGTTGTGGGAATTGAGAGAAGAGATCGCAGGAGCATTAGCTATGATCATTGAATCCTCTTTTGGTGCAGCAGAAGTGCCGGAGGACTGGATAATTGCAAATGTAATTCCCTTGTTTTTCTTAACAAAGGTAATAGTGTGAAACCTGGGAACTATAGACCGGTGAGTCTTCTATCGGTGGTCTGCAAACTACCGTAAATAATTCTTAAGAATAGAATTTACGAATACTTGGAGAGGTACAGTCTACTCATGGATCATCAACATGGCTTTATGAAGGGACGATCATGCCTCAAGAGCCTGATTGTGTTTTTTGAAGAGGTAACAAAAGAAATTGATGAGGGTAGGACAGTGGATGTAGTCCACATGGACTTTAGCAAAGTATTTGACAAGGTCCCTCATGAAAGTTTCATCCATAAAGTAATGAGGAATGGGAAAAGTGGGAACTTGGCCGTTTGGAAAAGAAAAAAAATGGCTTAAAAGAAGAAAGCAGAGGGTAGCTGCAGAAGGAAAGTATTCTGCCCTCAGGTCGGTGACTACTGGAGTGCAGCTGGGATCTGCCCTGGGATCGCTGCTATTTGTGTTTTTTCTAAATGTCCTGGCTGTAGTGGCGGAACGATGGGTGAATAAGTTTGCGGATGACACGAAGATAGGAGGAGATGTGGAGGGAGCTGTAGTTTGTCGAAATTTGCAAGAGGATACAGACAGGTTGCAGATTTGGGCAGAAAAATGGCAGATGGAGTTCAATCCGGACAAGTGTCAGGTGATGCATTTTGGAAGGACAAACCGGAAGTCTAAGAACAGGATTAGTGGTCATCAGTTACTTAAGACTGTAGATGAACAAAGGGACCTTGGGTTTCAAATGTACGCATCCTCAAGGCCGCTACACAGGTTTATAGTGCAGTTAAGAAGGCCTATGGGACGCTAGGCTTCATTAACAGGGGGATTGAGTTCAAGAATAGAGAGGTCATGTTGCAACTTTACAAATCTCTGTTGAGACCGCACTTAGAGCATTGTGTTCAAATCTGGTCACCTCATTCTAGTAAGGATGTGGAAGCTACGGAGAGCGTTAGGAGAGAATGTTGCCTGGTTTGGAGAACAAGTCATATAAAGCAAGGATAGCAGAGCTTGGACTTTTCACTTTGGAGCGTAGGAGAACCAGAGGGGCTAGATAGAGGTCTACACGATTATGAGAGGAATTGATAGGGTGGAAAGTCAATACCTGTTTCCCAAGGCACCAATAGCAAACACCAGAGTGCATATGTACAAATTTTAGGGAGAAAAGTTTAGGGGAAACATCAGGGGTAAGTTTGTTTTTAGACAGAGTGTTGTGAGTGCCTGGAATGAATTGCCAGGGATGGTGGTAGAGTTTAAAATATTAGGGGTGATTAAGAGCCTCTTAGACAGGCAGAGGGATGAAAGAAAAATGGAAGGTTATGGGGTAGAGTGGGTTTAGTACTTTTTTAAGGATTATATGGGTCGGCACAACATGGTGGGATGAATAGCTTGTACTGTGCTGTAGTATTCTTTGGTTCTATGGTGACAAATGCACAGCATAAAGGAATAACGGACGAATTAAACAACGACTCAACTGCGCAACAAAAGGGTATTCCCGTTATATACCTGCTGAGAACAAGTCATCACATGACCTCACACGGGCAGGAAATTATATCACCCCACCATCACAAGACGATTACATCATGCTCACCGGATAGTCAATTACATCATGGTCATAAGACAGTCACAAGATAACTATGGGGAATGTTACAGTAATAAATCTGGTGAAGAAGAAAAGAAAAACTTACAAATGTTCAGAAGGAGGTAATGTTAGAGATCTAGAAGATTATAAAGCTGCAGGCAAGGAGCTTAAGAAAGAAAATAGGAGAGCCAAAAGGTGCAATGAGAAGGTTTGGTGGGCGGGATTCAGGACAAATCCCGAAGGAATTCTACAAGTATGTGAAGAGCAGGAGGATAAAATGTGAAAGAGTAGGAACTATCAAATGTGACAGTGAGAAAGTGTACATGGATCCGGTCGAAATAGCAGAGGAAGTTAATGAATAGTGTACTTCAGTATTCACTATGGAAAAGGATGTTGGTGATTGTAGTGAAGACTTGCAGCAGACAGAAAAGCTGGAACATGCTGAAATGAAGAATAGGATGTCCTGGAGCTTTCGGAAAGCATTAAGTTGGATAAGTCCCCGGAAACGAGCGAGATGTAGCAAAGAATGCTGTTGGAGGCACTGAAGGTGATTGTTGCGCCTCTGGCGACGATCTTTGCATCATCAACGGGGACGGGAGATGATCTAGAGGAATGGATTTTTGCTTTATTCAAGAAAGTGAGTAGAGATAACCTAGGAAATTATATGCAAGTGAGAATAAGGAGCTGGTGGTGGACCTGAGGACGGCAAAAGCATCGGTGACCTCTGTTTCAATCCAAAGGTTTAGTGTGGAGATGATGGAGAATTACAAATACCTGTGGATACGAATTGAGAATAACCTGGACTGGTCAAAGAACACTGAGGCTGTGTACAAGAAGGGTCGAGCCTACTCTGCTTCCTGAGGAGACGAAGGTCCTTTAACATCTGCCGGACGATGCTGAGGATGTTCTCTGAGTTTGTGGTGGCCACTGCTATTATGTTTGCCCTTGTCCTCTGGGGCAGCAAGCTGATGGTAACAGATACCAACAGAATCAATAAACTTATTCGTAAGACCAGTAACGTTATGGGGGCGGAACTGGGCTCTCTGACGGTGGTGTATGAAAAGAGAATGCTGTCCAAGTTGCATGTCATCTTGGACAATGTCTCCCATTCACTCCATAATGTACTGGTGAGGCACAGGAGTACATTCAGCCAGAGACTCATTCCACCGAGATGCAACACTGAACGTCATAGGAAGTCCTGCCTGCCTGCGGCCATCAAACTTTACAACTCCTCCTTCGGAGTTTCAGAAAACCTGAGCCAATAGGCTGGTCCTGCACTTGGCGTAATTTACTTATTATTACTTAATCATTTATGGTTTTATTTTGCTATATTTCTATACTGTCCTTGGTTGGTGCAACTGTTACGAAATTCAATTTTCCTCGGGATCAATAAAGTATGTCTGTCTCTTTGTCCGTCTGGCTGCCTTCCCTCAGTGGTTGCTAAGTTGAGGGAGAATATCCTGAGTGGCAGGATTTATGAACATTTGGAGAGACATAATATGATTAGGAGTAGTCAACATGGCGTCATCAAGTGAACGTTGTGCCTTACGAACCTGTTCGAATTTTTTGAGGATGTGATTACCGGATTGATGAAGGGAGTGCAATAGCTGTAGTATATATATATGTTTTTGATAAGGTGCCCCACGTAAGGGATATTGAGTAAGTAAGGAGGCATGGGATCCGAGGGGACACTGATTTATGGAGCAAGAACTGGCTGGCCTACAGAAGGAAAAGTGTGGTTGTAGACCAATCATATTCTGCATGGTGGTCGGTCACCAGAGGAATGCCTCAGGGATCTATTCTGTGATCGTTACTCTTCGTGATTCTTATAAATGACCTGGATGAAGAATGAGAGGGATGAGTTAGTAAGTTTGCTGATGACACAAAGGCTGGGGGTGTTGTGGATAGACTAGATGGATGCAAAACCTGGCTAAGAAGTGGCAGATAGAGTTCAACCCAAATAAAGTTGAAGTGGTTTATTTTGGTTGGTCAGGTAAAATGGCAGAATACAGTATTAGTGGCAAGACTCTTGACCGTGTGGAGGATTAGAGGGATCTTGGGGTCCGAGTCCTTAGGACTCTCAAACCAGCTGTGCTGGTCGACACTATGGTAATGAAGGCGTACGGTGTATTGACATTCATCCGTCGTGGATGCCGAGAGGTACTGTTGCATCTATATAGGACCCTAGTCAGGTTCCACTTGGAAAAATATCCTCAGTTCTGGTCGCCTCACTATAGGAAGGATGTGGAACTCATAGAAAGTGTGGTGAGGAGATTCACAAGGATGTAATGTAGATTAGGGATGAATCCTTATGAAAATATGTTGCGTGAACTCGGCCTTTTCTCCTTGGAGCGACTGAGGATAAGATATGATCTGATAGAGGTGTATAAGATGATGAGAGGCATTGATCGTGTGCATAGTTAGAGGATTTTTTTTTCCCAGTGTTGAAGTGGTTTCCAGAAAAGCACACAGGTTTAACGTGCGGTGGTGTAGGTAGAGAGGAGCTGTCAAGGGTAATTTTCCACTTGGAGAGAGTTGAGTGCCTGGAATGGGCTGCCGGCAACGATGGTAGAGGCGGATACGATTGGATCTTTTAAGAGACTTTTCGACGGGTAGATGGAGCTTAGTAAAATAGAGGACTATAGCTAAACCTAGCAATTTCTAAGGTTGGGACATGTTCGGCACGACTTTGAGGGCGCGAAGGGAATGTATTGTGCTGAATGTTTTCTATTAATCTATGTTTCTACCTTTGCAATGTAGCTTCCTTACAGTCTGTGTGTTTTTAAGCTTTTCAGTCTGGTTCTGAAGCTTTACATTTGGAGCATGGCATTTAAAATTACAAATGAGAGCAAATAATGAAGTTGTAGTATTCCCAATGTCTCAGAGAACCGGTAATTCAGCCTAGTATCCATGCAAACAAATATGTGAACTGGTCTTACGGTTATTACCATTCTGTATTTACAATTCCATGGCAAATTCGTTACTGACAGTGTGTTACTTAAGAAGATCCAATTTAAACAGGACCACAGGAAATTTGAACAAAATTGTACCGTGGAAGAACTGAAATAATCTCTGGTACGGTACAGAGAAAATGCGTAGGGGAGCGTTTCATTTTGAGACAATGAAATAGATTGCCTGAGCAGAAAACAGAATCTTCTCATCTGGATGCACCCAAAAAGCTTCTGTAAATGTTGGAATTCTCTCCCTGTATGTCATGGTGAACATGTGCATGAATGTCAACGTTCTGGGAATGATAGCAGTGCTTCTGTCAATCACCGGTGTGCAGCTGAGGATGCAGTGAGTTTAATGCGAATAATGTATTTATGATAACTGCAAGGACAGCCAAGGATAAGTGAGTCTGAGATCATACGATTGGCGTTGTCCCTTGGGGAGATATTTGTATGAAACCGAGATTTTTTTTTTCGTCATTTTTTGTGAAAAGCTTATCGAGAGAATCGACCAGGACAAAGCAGCAGTTATTTCATTCATGGGATTTACAGAAGTCTTTGAGAAAACTACTATGGTAGGGTAGTCCGGAATGTAATCTCACGTGGTATAATTGCTGAGGGATCAGGAACGTATATGGCATATTTATTTTCATGGAAGGAGGATTCAAACAAAATTCTGCTGAGGTGAAAGCATGGCTGTACACATTTATCTTGCCTATGCTCATTTTATGTTGTATGCGCTCATCGTCTTGAAAGGGGATAACGGTTAATAATCTTTGGAGGATGCTGAAAAGATTTCTTTTGCTTGGCCAGCTTGGTTATTTAAAAATGTGTCGGACTAGTTTTCACAAAATCTCTTTGGAGATATTGAACAATTTTGAACACATACACTAAGGAGAAGGACATTGAAATGTGTAGGGTAAGGGAAAGAAGTAGGGTAGTTCTGGAAATTTTGATGATTAAAGAAATTGAAGTACTGGCTCTAATAAAGAATATTACAGAGCATAAGTCTGCGGATCATGACAGAATATTCCTTAGGACCTTGTGGCAAGTTAGTGCAGTAATAGGTGGGGCTTTGACAGAAATATTTCAAATATCATTAGAAACGGGGATGGCGCTGGAGGATTGCCTTACTGCTCATGTCGTTCCATTATTTACAGAGGCTTCTAAGAGTAAACCTAAAAATAATCAGCATGTAAGTTTGACGTCAGCTGTAGGTAAATTAATGGAAAGTATTCTTACATATGATATATATAGCTATCTGGAATGACACGGTCTAATTAGGAACAGTCAACATAGATTTGCGCGTGGAAGATCATTTTTGAGAGATCTTATTGAATTCTTGAAATGTTTACAAGGAAAGCTTACGAGGGTAAAGCAGTGGATATTGTCTATATGGATTCCAGTAAGGCCTTTGACAATTTTCCACAGGGAAGGTTAGTTAGCAAGGTTCTATCGTTAAATATTAATATTGAAGTAGTAAAATGGATTCAACAGTGGCTATATGCTAGATGGCAGAGATTATTGGTGGATAACTGTTTGTCAGGTTGGAGGCCGGTGACTAGTGGTGTGCCTCAGGGATCTGTACTAGGTCTAATGTTGTTTTCGGAAGCATTAATATACAAGATGATTGGGTGTTAAATTGGATTTTTACTTATACAGATGGTAAGAAGATAGGTGGTTTTGTGGATAATGGAGTAGGTTTTCAAAGCTTTCAGAGAGATATAGGTCAGTTAGAAGAGTGGGCTGAACGATGGTAGGTTTAATTTAATACTGATAAGTGTGAGGTGCTACATTATGGTAGGATTAATCAAGCGAGAAAATGCATGGTGAATGGTAGGGCATTTAGGGATGCAGTAGAACGGAGTGATCTAGGAATAATGGTGCATAGTTCCCTGAAGGTGGATTCTCATGTGGATAGGTTGGTGAAGAAAGCTTTTGGTACGCTGGCCTTATAGTCAGAGTATTGAGTGTAGGATTTCGGATGCAATGTTATAATTGTACAAGACATTGTTGAGGCCAAATTTGGAGTATTGGGTACAGTTCTGGTCACCGAATTGTAGGAAAGATGTCAACAAAATGGAGAGGAAACAGAGGAAATTTACTAGAATGTTACCTGGGTTTCAGCACCTAAGTTACAGAGAAAGGTTGAACAAGTTAGTTCTTTATTTTTCGGAGCGTAGAAGGTTGAGCGGAAACTTGATAAAGGTATTTTAAATTATGAGGAGGATAGATAGAGTTGACGTGGATATTTGTTTTTACATTGAGAGCAGGGGAGATTCAAACAAGAAGACATGTGTTGAGAGTTAAGGGGCAAACGTTTAGGGGTAACACGAGGGGAACGTCTTTACTCAGATAGTGGTAGCTGTGTGAAACGAGCTTCCAGCAGAAGTGGTGGAGGCAGGTTCGATTTTGTCATTAAAAATGGATAGGTATATGGACAAGAAAGGAATGGAGGGTAAGCATTTGACACGGACTAGAAGGGCTCAGATGGCCTGTTACCGTGCTGTAATGGTTATATAGTTATATAAAAAAGAACAGTCTGCGATGTTACATTATAGTGAATTATATAATCATTCGTTGCTTGAACAAGAAATTCAGCAAATAAGGTAAATGACAAGGAACAAACTTAAACGTTGCTGTTTCGCTGAAGATCAAGCTGAGCTTACGTGGAAATGAGAAAACAGGTGTTCATTCCTTAAAAGTTGATAGGTCAGGGCAAGAATGCTAAAGAGACGGATCGAAAAAATCTGATAAGAACAGGGAGCGTAGCATCGGTGTAATGGGAAGAGGAGACACGAGGAAATCTGCAAATGCTGGAAATTCAAAAAACACACAGAAAATGATGGTGGAACGCAGCAGGCCACGCAGCATCTATAGAAAGATACACAGTCGACGTTCCTGGCCGACACTCTTCGTCAGGACTAACTGAATGAAAAATAGTAAGCAACTTGAAATTAAGAGGTGGGTTTGAAATCCGAAATGATAGGAGAAGACAGGGGAGTGTGAAGCTAATAGATGGAAAGTGATTGTCAAAAGGGATACACAGCTGGAGAAGGAAAAGGATCATGGGATGAAGAAAGGGGGAGGGAGTACCAGCGGGAGATGGAGAACAGGCAAGGAGTGATTTAGAGAAGGGCAAAGATAGAGAAAAAAAACACGGGGAGTAGACACATAAATAAGGGAAGTGTAAAAAGGCGTCGAGGGGCATTAACGGAACAGAGAGAAATCAAGGTTCACAAGGGACGTCATAAGCAGGTGAAGATCTGTAAGACCTCAGATTGAGAAGTAGAAGAAATGCGGAGAGGAAACGATTTTTTTTGTTTGTAATCCATGGAGAAAACCATAGTTAAGCCTTTGCATTGGAAGGTACACGAACGGTGGATGAGGCTTTGTTACTTCATCCCGATGGTGTCATCATCGTGGCAGAAGAGAATGATTTGGACTGCCATTTTGCAATGGGAATCGGAATTAAAATATTGATCTTCCGGAAAGTTCTGCTATTGGCACAGGAAAAGTAAGTACCAGTTGATGAGCTCCAACTGTTTACTACAGGTCTCAGTAACGTAGTGGAGACAGAAACGATACAATTGATACATTTGACAACTCAGCATTCCACAAATTATTTATTTCTCACCTGGAAGGACTGTTTGTAGCCTTGAAAGTGTGAAAGAAAGTGAATCAAAAGATGTTTCACAGATAAATGCTGAGACGGAGATTAGAGGGGAGGTAAGATTAGCAAGTATAGTATCGAGGAAGCGATGCCCGTGGAAAGCATCATGTGCTTTTGTGGCACGTGATATTTAAAGATTTATAGATATGACAGAAGATGTAGAGAATAATATGCTGTCTGATAAAGCTTAGCGCTACCTAATTTCATTGGTCGGGAAGAGCGGTGCTGCACCGCTTGTTTTCAAGGATAGGGGCCTCTATGAATATACAAAAAATGTATAAGATGAGAGAGGGACGAGTAGAATTGTACTTGACACATGTTTCTCATAGAAGTATGTTGGACATATAGAATCATCTGCAATGGAAATTGAACTTGTATACAAAAGAAAGAAGACCGGAATTCATTTGGAACAGTGTCCTGTTAAAAATGTTGAGGTAAAATGACATAAACGGAAACTAATTTTATAGGCATCTCGGTGGCAATAACTAGATCTTCCATATTTTTTCTTGTACCAAATTCTTTAGAAACTATGGTGAATGAGGCTACCAACTGAGAAAAATTAGCAGATAAAAATCGCTATCCATTATTTCTTTGAGCGTCAGAGCTGTTGAATGTGCAGGCGTGTGTTCTACTTATCAAATACACAGCAACATGAATTCAGATGTGTCTGAATTTAATCACAGTTTTCATACTCCTCAACTTTGTGGAATTCTGAAAGAAAATATTGAAAGTGGCCTATCATTTTCTTTGTCATGTCTGTGCGTAGAAAATATTGACTTAGTGACATCAAATGTAATACAGGACTGAAATTATTGCATTTTATATTTAATGCCTGCTTCATTCTCTTTGCGCACGGGCTTTTCAGTAAATATTTCGTTCCACCAGAGAACCACGATAGAGATCAAGTTACAGTATCAATTTACCTTTTTGCCCTGTATTCCCGTTGCGAGAAAATGATGGATGCCTTTGGAGTTATTTTATCAACATCGGGTTATCGGCAAATAGTCATAATTTCAAAAATATAGTTCTTCCTTTCACGATAATTTTTATTATGTTTTCATGACATTCGCATTCTATCATAAGAAAGAGGAAATAATGCCCCTTTTTTAAAACGATGATAAAAATCTGAGCTTAATTATGGAAAAAGGAGCAAAAGGAATATTGATATTCAGTTCCAAACATAGAACATAGAATAGTACAACACATTGCAGTCCCTTCGGCCCACAATGTTGTGCCTTCCCGCAAACACTGCCTCCCATATAACTCCCCGCCTTAAATCATCCATATGCCTGTCTAGTAGTCACTTAATCTTCACTGGTGTATCTGCCTCCATCACTGACACAGGCAGTGCATTCCAGGCACCAACAACTCTATGAGTAAAAAACCTTCCTCTAATATCACCCTTGAACTTCTCTCCCCTTACCTGAAAACCAAGCCATCTTGTACTGGGCAGTGGTGCCCTGGCGTAGAGTCGCGGATTATCCAGTCTATCTATTCGTGTTAATAACTTGTACACCTCTACCATGTCTCCTCTCATCCTCTTTCTCTCCAAAGGGTAAACCCTACCTCCCTTAATTTCTGATCATAATCCGTACTCTCTAAACTAGGCAGCATCCTCGTAAATCTCCTCTGTAACCTTTCCTATACTTTCACATCCTTCCTATAGCGAAGCGACCAGAACTGGACACAGTACACCAATTGTGGTACAACCAGAGTTTTATAGAGCTGCTTCATTACATCGGGACTCTTAAACGCTACCTCTCGACTTATGAAAGCTAACACCCCAGAAGCTTTCTTAACTACCCTATCTACCTGGGAGGCAATATTCAGGGATCTGTGGACATGTACCCACAGGACCCTCTACTGCTACTCACTACCAAGTATCCTGCCATGTATTTTGTACACTGCCTTGGAGTTTGTCCATCCAAAGTTTACCACCTCACACTTTTCCGGATTGAACTCTATCTGCCACTTCTGCAATGACTATCAATACCTCTCTGCAATCTACCACAATCCTCAACCCTATCTACAACACGACTAACCTTTGTGTCTTCTGAAAACTTGCCAACCCATCCTGCTACCCATACATCCAGGACGTTAATAAAAATCACGAAAAGTAGAGGTACAAGAACAGACCTTAGTGGGACACCACTAGTCACAAACCTCCAATCGGAATATACTCTCTCCACCACAACTTTCTGCCTTCTGTAGACAAGACAATTTTGAATCCACCTGGCCGAACTTCCTTGGATCCGATACCTTCTGACTCTCTGAATAAGCCTACCGTAAGGAACCTTGTCAAATGCCTTAATAAAATCCATGTAGATCACATCTACTGCACTACCCTCAACTATATGAAAGGTCACTTCCTCAAAGAACTCTATCAGGCTTGTTACACACGATCTGCCCTTCACAGAGCTGTGCTGACTGTCCCAGATCAGACCATGACTCTCCAAATGTTCACATATCCTATCTCTAAGAATCCTTTCCAAAATATTTGCCAACACCGGCGTAACGCTCACTGGTTTATAATTATCCACACTATCTCTACTACCTTTTTGAACAAGGGGACAACATTCGCCTCCCTCCAATCCCCCGGTATCATTGCCGTGGACAACGAGGAGATAAAGATGCCAGCCAGTGGTTCAGCAATATCTTCCCACGCCTCGTGGAACAGCTATGGGAATATTCGGTCAGTCCCCGGTACATATTCGGCCTAATGTATTTTAACGACTCCAACACATCCTCTCCCTTAATATCAACATGTTACAGAACATTATCTCCACTCATATTGTCCTCACCATCATCAAGTTCCCTCTCATTTGTGAATACCGAAGAGAAGTATTCATTGGGGACCTCGCTCAGTTCCACACCACCAGGCACATCTTCCCACTTTTATCTCTAATCGTTCCTACCTTATCTCCTGTCATCCTTTTGTTCTTTATATAATTGAATAATGCCTTGGTGTTTTCCCTTACCCTACTCACCAAGGCCTTCTCATGCCCCCTTCTTGCTCTTTTCAGCCCCGTCTTGATCCTTTATTGCTACCCTATATTCCCTAATAGACCCAGCTGATCCTTGACTCCTAGACCGCATGTATGCTGCCTTCTTCCAACGGTCTAGATTTTCCACCTCACTTGTCACCCATGGTTCCTTCAACCTACCATTATTTATCTTCCTCAACAGGAAAAATTTGTCGCTAAAATCCTGCAAGAGATCCTTCAACATCGATCGCCTGTCCATCGTACATTTCCTAGCAAAGCCGCATCCTGATTCACACCCGCAGGTTCGAGCCTTTTAGCCTCATAATTTATCTTCCCCAATTAAAAATTTTCCTGTCCTCTTTAATTCTATCCTCTTCCATGATAATGCTGAAGGCCAAGGAGCTGTGATCATTTTCCCCCAGGTATTCACCCACTGAGAGATCTGTGACCTGACCTGGTTCTTTACCTAATACTAGATCTAATATGGTATTCCCCCTACTCGGCCTTTCTACCTACTGTGACAAGGAAACGTCCTGGACGCATCTAACAAACTCTGCCCATCGGATCCCTTGGAGCTAATCAGGTGCCAGTCAATATTAGGGAAGTTAAAGACACCCATGATAACAACACTGTTATTTTTGCAGCTTTCCAAAATCTGCCTCCAAGACTGTTCCTTGGTATCTCTGCTGCTACCACGGAGCCTATAGAATACTCCCAATAGAGCAACTGTTCCTTGCTGTTCCTGACTTCCACACATACTGACTCCAAGAGGATACTGCTATATTGCCCATCTTTTCTACGGCTGTAACAGTACCCCTGACCATTAATGTCATCCGATATTCTATTGTGAAGTTTAATGCGAGTACTGAGATTACACCATACCATCAGCTGGAACCCATTTTGGGCGAGAAATATTTTGAAAGCGGTAGGAATACATTACACTTTCTTATAACATACACATTCATGTCTGTGCTTCATGTCTTCCTTAGATCACCGTGCTCCTCGATTGGTGTCCGGAAATGATAAATGTTCGGGAAGACTGGAAGTGCAATTTGGTGAAAACTGGACAACGGTGTGTGATCTGCAATGGGATATGAATGATGCCAATGTGGTATGCAGTCAACTTAACTGCGGAGTTGCTCTTTCTGTGCCGGGGAGAGCTTATTTTGGAGAAGGAACAGGGCATGTTTGTGGCGATGTGTTTGAATGTCAGGGCAATGAGTCGAGGCTATGGGACTGTCCATTGTCTTCTGGAAATCATCACTGTACCCATAAGAATGATGTCAGCGTGATCTGCTCTGGTGAGTATCCTGAATCCAGACATCTGTTGTGAACAATTTTTCCGTTACGGATTTGTATATGTCATCAACACAGTACTCTTCGATATGACATTCATATGACATTGACCGACAGATTTGGGGGTGAAAATACCCGAAGTATTTCTTACAACAATAATGATTGACTTAAATGTAAACAAACTATTGTGGCTCAGTCAGATAAAATACTGACCTGTATTGCGCTGTAGTCTGTTCTTTTTACAAAGCTCTGCTGTGCAGGTGTATTGGATAGCGGTCCAGTCCTGTGCAGGCTGAAAGATCAAATATCTTCTTCGTTGTATTGGAAAATGCAAGTTGCGATTAATTCCCTGTCTTGACTTATTACTGAATCAAGGAAGCATGTAGATCGTTTGGTTGATGGTAACAGCAGATTTTCTGGCAGGGTGGAATTTCAACACGGAGACGAGTGGGGAACACTATGTGATGAGCATCTCAGCTTGGAAGTTGCCGGAGATTTTTGTGAACAGCTATAGTGTGGTGCAGTAAATACAACTCCCAAAGATGCATACTTCAGCGACGGAAAAGGGACAGTGTGAAAGGATAACTGCATATGAATGGGCAATGTGTTCCATTTAGCTGAGGATTGTGAGTGAAACCATTTGCAGAAACCACGATGTGGGAATAAGCTGATGTGCAGATTCCAAAGCATCGTGACTTTCATCTGACCAAGATGGACAAAAACAGGCATAGAGTCCAAAATCAAATTGCAGTGATCCAAATACAAGTTAAGTAATGCAAGATATTAAAGCACATATAAAATGCAAAGATTGCAGGCAGTTACTATAGAGAAAAGAAAAAAAAAAGAAACAGAAAAAGTCTCAAAAAAACTGAGGGTTTTGCTTCTTCCAAGACCACAATTTAAGATGAGCAAAGTAAGGTAACAGAAGCAAGGTTTAAATACACGCACATTAATTGATAACTTGTGTAGTCAATGATCAGGAACAAGCCAATCCCACTAGTTCTGAAAAGAAATCTTAGGAAACTATGACTGCCTCTCCTGGCTAGTTCCCGATGAGACAGGTGTCGAAACATTCCGGAAAGCATTACGTGATATCCAATATGCCGTTGTGAATGATTCTTCCAAGTGCTTACTACAGAATCCAAAAGTGGTTATATTTCATGGCATTAAGACACGTTGTTGCTCTCAAAATCGAGATGATTTCACATAAACACTGATCTGTTTGTTTCTTTAAACAACTGTTTTTCTAACGTTTTACAGCGTGCTTCTGGAAGTTGTGAGAACAAAAATGGAGACATTTCAAAGAATCTAGGGAAGGATAGAGACTAATGATATGATAGCAGCGGATGAAGGAGCAGATGAATGCAGGGTGGTAAATGCAGTCCCTTTATTTCCGAATAAAGAAAAGTGCAAGTCAAGATCTAGCGAGCCTAACATTAGCGAACTCTACATTTCTGGAAATCCCTATTATAATGTAGTGGTTAGTGCTACGCTACTCTATCTTGTGGCACTGCAGAACTCGAAATTCAATTTTCTCGCCTTCCGTAAGGTTTTTCGACGTTCGGCTAAAGAACGCGGCGTTTCCTGTGTGAGCACTCATTTCCACAAACAGATCAAAGAATTTCCCGCTGCTAGATAATTCGGACATTTCAAATTGTACAGTGATTGGCCTTGTTTTAAATTGGTGGATTGTTGTCAATGCATTCATTAGGCTAGAGAGACCTGGGCCGGAATGTATCTTTGCATAAATAAACAAACAAATAAATAACTAAGTGCTTATGTATATATACAAAGCAAATAACTAAATCCATATATGCAAATAAGACAATAAATACGTCCGCACTATGTACATTGACTCGCTATTATTTACTCAGATTTACATCCGAGAATCAATATTTCCCTTTCCCGATCATAATATTAAGGATTTTTTGTACAATCTGAGACATAATTAATAGCTTTACAGATGACTGTAGTTTCGAGTCAGGTGGAATGCTAAGACAGTTGTAAATAGATACAAGAATGTTTGTATCCAACGAAAGGTACAGATAATATTGACATGGTAATTTTATCATAGATAGGTGAATGAAACCAGGGCATTATTTGCGCTCAGTGGCCACTTAATTAGGCATACCTGTATCCCTGTCTTTTACTGCAAATATCTAACCATGCAATCAGCATCCGAATGCATACAATTATGGATACATGCTTCAGAAGTTAAATTAACATACATAAACTGCTAGAGGTACTCAACAGGCCAGGAAGCAACTATGGGGAAATGTACAATCGGCGTTTCGAGTCTGTCGAATCCTGTCTAAGTCGAGGCCTGAGTGTGGTATTTTCCATAGATGCTGCCTCGCCTACTGATTTTCTCCAGACCTTTGGGCATCTGCAGAGTTTCTCTTGCTTCAGAGGTTAGGATGTTGTTCACACGAAACATCAAAATTGGGTAAAATGTGTTCGAACTGACATCAAACATACGATGTTTTAGATATCTGGCAGTACAATTCAGTATCTCAGAAAATGCTGATTTCGAGGGATCTTCAGACACAACGGATTCTGGAATTTACAGATAGTTGTGTGAAAAACAATCACACTCTGTGGGAAAAAAATTCTTTTTTTTTTATATAAATGCGGGACGTCATAAGAGAAAGGCCAGATTTGTGTCAGTAGACAGGAAGGCGACAGTAACGCAAATAACCATGCGCTATGATAGTCTTGCACAGGTGTAAATCTGAACGCACAACACTTTGAATCGTGAGGTTGGACTACAGCAGACGATCACATACAGACATATTCCACGTTTTGAACAAATGAAATAGCCACTGAGAGTATATATTAATTAGTTATATTTTCCTGAACAAATAGAGACAGGAGCCATCTATATTGTTCCGTGAAAGTGGAAGCAGAGTCGGCCAAAGGACAAACCGAAAGCTTGTATTGGTTGCAGAGAAACTTGTTGAAATGCATTTTATGTTTTTCCCAATCCCGAATTATATCCAATCTGTTTTTTCCATGTAATATCATCTTGCTCCATGAGAGTTAACATTGTTCAGATTGGTAACAAAGTGGCTCTATCAAAACCAAATAAATGCGGTGCGGGAAGAAGAATTTCCAATCATCTGTCGGAGAAATGATTGGATCCCCGATCATTTCCAAACTTGGCATGTTCTGTAATCAATTAGGTTTGACTGCATATTTTTAGAATTGTCTTTTAATGTAGTCATACATATCTTTTTCAGGTCACGGAGCCCTTAGACTAATGTCCAGAAGTGACGAATGCGCGGGACGACTGGAAGTGCAATTTGGTGATACCTGGGGAACGGTGTGTGACCGGCACTTGGATCTAGATGATGCAGAAGTAGTCTGCAGTTACCTTCAATGCGGGGCAGCTGTTTACGTGCAGCCAGGAGCATATTTCGGAGAGGGAACGGGGCATGTTTGGAGCAATGTATTTGAATGTGAAGGCACTGAGTCAACCCTATGGGACTGTCCATTTTCTTCAGGAACACATCACTGTAGTCACAAAAATGATGTCAGGATAATCTGTTCAGGTGAGTACAAGGTCAAAGGCAATGCCGTATGATGTTTGGTGACATTCTGAAGGCTGAGGTTTATTATTTTAATTCCACTTGTTACCCAGGGCAGGGATTATTAGGGATAAACTGCAAATAACTGCTCCCGAAGGAGTGCGTCTGAAGTCAACTCGAATAACGAGGTCCAGCACGTCGGTGTTAGATAATGAGCCCGCAGATACGGGTTCTAGTAACACTGAATGTGACAATGGCGGGTGTCTGGCGAGAAAAAAACAAAAAAAAAAAAACAAAAACAAAAAAAAAAACAGGAATTTTGGTAAGACATGGCTCCTCAGCAATGGTTGGCAGCTCAAGACGTAATGAAATCAAAATAAAACTCTGATCTCAATCCTTGACCATCTTGTGGCTATAGCCATTCACAGGAAAATCTTCGGTTGTAAGGCTCAAAGAAGACGCGGATCTGCAGTCTCTAAGGCAATCAGATGTTGAATTCCATAATTAAATGTCTGGCGGCAACCTCTGCGCCATTGTGTGTGGAGGGAGTGAGAGAAAATAGAGAGGGGGTGCAGAGAGAGAGGGGTGGGTGGCGACCGAAAGAGAGAGCGAGAGGGGAGAGAGTGGTATGAGAGATAGGGAGAGAAGGAGAGAGAGAGAGAGAGATGAGAGAGAGACAGAGAGAGAGAGAGAGAGAGAGAGAGAGAGAGAGAGAGAGAGAGAGAGAGAGAGAGAGAGAGAGAGAGAGAGAGAGAGAGAGAGAGAGAGAGAGAGAGAGAGAGAGAGAGAGAGAGAGAGAGAGAGAGAGAGAGAGAGAGAGAGAGAGAGACTTCTGAGGGAAGATTGAATGAACTGGAGCTTTTCTCCTTGGAACGACAGAGGATGAGAGATGACCTGATAGAGGTGTAGAAGATGTTGAGAGGCGTTGATTGTGTGGATAGTCAGAGGGTTTTTCCCAGGGCTAAAATGATTGCCAGAAGGGAACATAGTTTTATGGTACTGGGGGGAAGGTACAGAGAACAGGGGCTGCAAGCCCCTCGTGGATCGCACTTTTACTCAGAGAGTGTTGAGTGCCTGGAATGGGTTGACGGCAGCGGTGGTGGAGGCAGATACGATAGTGTCATCCCGGAGACTTTTGGATAGGTAAATGGCGCTTAGAAAATTATAGGGCTACAGTTAAGCCTGTTATTTTCTAGGGTCGGGACGTTTCGGTACAACTTGTGAGTTGACGGGTCTATATTGTGCTGTAGGTTCTCTATGTTTCTATATGTGCACATTGATATGTAAATGCATGCATTTATTTAATAAACACACTTATTAATAATATATATGCAATAAACTAAAAATCCGATGTTTCCCGCTGAAACTGTTCCTCGGTATTAAAAATTACTGACTTCACTTTCCCTGCTTTTGCTGTCCATCGATGCTGAATAAAGTGTTGACCTTTCCAGCATTTCGTGTCTCTTACTCAAACTGACCAGCACATGCAAAAACTATTTTGTTAATATTTACTTTCTATTTGCCTTTTCTTTCAGAAAGTTTGAAAGTGAGACTTCAAAATGGAGGCAGTCCCTGCGCGGGGAGATTGGAAGGACACTTGGCGGGACGCTGGGGGACCATCCGTGATTCTGACTGGGACTTGCTGGATGCCACTGTGGTGTGCAAGGAGTTGAACTGCGGCGCCGCGCTGCAAGCCCCTCGTGGATCGCACTTTGGGGAGGCTTTCAGCAATGTTATAACACACGACGTTAACTGCGACGGGAGCGAGGCTACTATGCGGAAATGCAAATCAGCAAAATGGAAGTTCTACCCACCTTCAGGCCCCAACAATGCGGACGTTATCTGCGCAGGTAAACCAAAGCTTTTGGCGGCTCTTTATTGATCTGAGGTTTTCCCGCATTAAAATAACACATGCATACCGTTCGCTGAGAGTGATCTGATACTAAATCTATTCTGAATAGATATTATTTCTGTCCGGCTTGATAACAATCCGTGTTATGCAACTCATACTCTGATTTCCAAATGCCTACATAAATGGTTAATTCTATAAATACGCGACAACCGGCACAACCTCGGAGCGATTCAGCAGATGTAATCTAATTCCAAAATATGTCATTAATCTAATTCCGAAATATGTCATTAATCTTCCAAAAGGTAAGGGTTTAGGATATAGTCCTTACATCTCGCAATGCATCACTCATAGCTTTGTGCTTCTCAACATCCCTCTGGATTAGATTTTACATTCATTTATTATAAAGAAGAATGTGAACATGATTTTAGCCGAACTCTATTGATCAGCACTTCTGAAAGAACACATTATCCTTTTCGGTTATATCGAAGAACTCTTTGACATGAGAATGTCCATGTACTAACTTTGCAATTATGTCTCCTGACTGCCTGTGTGGCTCTTGAGCTTTTCTATCTGTTCAGATTTCTGATATCTACAGCATCACATTTAAATTTTCAAATATGAGTAAATAATGACCAATAAGAATCCCCAATGTCGCAGATATGAAGTAATTGAACCTACAATTCATGAAAAACAAATATATGAACTGGATTTACGATTGCTACCATTCTGAAATTACAATTTCATGGCAAGTTCTTTACTGACGGTGTGTTACTTAAGAAAATCAAAGGTAAACAGGACTGCAGGAAATTTGAACAAAATTTGACCGCTGCAAGAACGAAAATAATCACCAGTACAGTATAGAGAAAATACATATGGTGCCATTTCATTTCGACACAATGTAATTAATTGCCTGAACAGAGAACAGAGGTGGAGGTTACAGGACAAGCAATGTCAGTTGTATTCAAAAAGAGAAAGATATTTGTAATGGCAGGGTCAGATTCAAGATATTGTGCTTAGCGTTGCGATGTTGCAACGCAGGGCTTCTAATATATTTCAATATTTCTAGAGGTAACTGAAAATATCCCAGACAGATTCTGAATGAGATCTTGAAAGTTATTGTTAAAAAGCAAATGTCAAAAACTGTTTTCCACATAGACGCTGCTCTGTGAAGTTAGTCCATCGGCATTCATATTTTACAGCTGCATTAAGTAAAGTACTTGCATTTTTTTGCCGCTTCTCTTCTGGAAGCTTTCAAAAAATACTGTTTTCCTTCTGTAAATGTTGGAATGCTCTCTCTGGAAGTCATGGTGAACAAGTGCATTAATGGAAAAGCTCTGGAAAAGACAACTGTACGTTTGTTAGCCACCGGTGTGCAGCTAAATATACAGTGGATTTAATACGAAGTCATTAATTATGATGTCTGCAAGCACAGTCAAGGATCGGGAAATATTAACAGTATGAAATGTATGTGATTCGAAGTGGATTCTGACTGAGTCTGGGATAATACGATCGGTATTTTTCCTTCCGGGGATATCTGTCATGAAACTGAGTTTTCTTTTTCGTAAAGCTAACAAAGAGAATCGAAGAGGAGAACGCAGCAATTGCTTCCTTCATGAGATTTACAAACGATTTTCTGGACACAGGAAATAAACTTGGATAGTAGTTTGCCTCTCAGGTGTCAGGGACCTGAATGTTTCACATCGTATCCAAGATATCGTGCAGTGGGAGAGAGACCAGCCAGAGTTTGAGGTACATATTGTTACCAATGACTTAGGTAGGAAAAGGAAAGAGGTTATGAAAATGACTACAGGAGAAAGGAAGAAAGTTGAGAAGCAGTATTGCAAAGGTAGCATTCTCGGTATTACAGCCTGTGCCAGACGACAGTGAGAATAAGAATACAATGAGGTAGATGATAAATGCGTGGCTGAGAGATTGGAACAGGGTGCAGGGATTCAGATTTCTGGGTCATTGGGAACTTTTTTGGGGCAGAGGTGACTTGTACAAAAAAAAATACGGTGTGCACTTGAATCCCAGGGGCCACATATATTGGGTGGGATGTTTGCCAAGTCAGAAATAGAGAAAGTTTGGAGACAGTGCGTGCGGGAGGAAAAGCAGGTGATAGAGAATGGACGCGCTCAGACCAACGGTTTGAGATTTGTCTATATTAACGCTAAGAGTGTTGTGAGCAAAGCAGATGAACTTAGAACGTGGATCAATACTTGGAGATATGATGTGGTAGCCATTACAGAGACTTGGATGGCTCAGGAATAGAACTGGTTACTTCAATTGCTGGGTTTTAGACGTTTCAGAAAGGATAGGTAGGGAGATAAAAGAGGTGCGGGAGTGACACAACTGAATAGAGATAGTGTCACGGCTGAAGAAAAGGTGGACACCATGGAGGGATTGTCTCCGGAGTCTCTCTGGGTGGAGATTAGAAATGGGAAGGGATAAATAACTTCACTCGGTGTTCTTTATAGGCTGCTCAATAGTAATAGTGATATCGAAGAGCTGACTGGGAAACAAATCCTGGTAAGGTGTAATAATGATAGATTTGCCCTGATTGGAGATTTCAAGTAGTTCACAAATGTCGAAGGGCATCTCTCTAGAGCAATGGGTTTAGATGGGGTGGAGTTTGTTATGTGTAATCAGGAAATTTTCTTGACACACTATGTAGACAAGCCTACAATGAAGAGGCTGTCCTTGATTTTGTATTTGGAATTTAAACTGTTCAGGTGTCAGATCCCTCAGTGGGAGAGCATTTAGGAGGTAGTGATCATTCTTTAAATAGAACTGGATTGCGATAGGAAGAGACATTTTAGAAAAGCGTTTCATTGGACTAAGGGGAATTATGAGGCCATCCGGCAGGAAATTGGAAGCTTAAATTGGAAACAGATGTTCTCAGGGGAACGTATGGAAGGAATGTGGCAAATATAGAGGGGATATATGAATGGAGTTCTGAATAGGTAGGTTCCAATGGCACAGGGAAGTTATGGTAGGGTGAAGGATATGTGGTTTACGTAGGCTGTAATAACTCTAATCAAGAAGAAAAGAAAAGCTAAGAAAATGTTTAGAGAGCTAGGTAATGTTAGAGATCGAGAGGACAATAAGTTTTACAGGAAGGAGATTGAGAAGGAAATAAAGAGAGTCTGAAGGGTCCATAGGAAAGCCATGACGGGCAGGATTAAGGAAAATCCCAACGCATTCCACGAGTATGTGAAGAAACAGTGGATAAGATGTGAAAGAATAGGACCTATCAACTGTGACAGAGGAAAAGTGTGTATGTAGACGGAGGAAATAGCAGAGTTTGGTAATGAATACTTTACATCAGTATTCACTAAGGAAAATAATCTTGTTGATTGTACTGATGACATGTAGCAGCCTGAAATTATTCAGCAAGTCGATATTAAGAAATAGGATGTGCTGGAGCTTTTGTAAAGTATCAAGCTCCCCCGTCCATTCTGCTGTCCAGTGTCCGCTCCCTGAACAGTAAATTGGACTACAACCGACTACAACGAAATACTCGGGGGGAGAACAATGTTTACTTTGCGTACATTTTTACAGAAATATGGCTCACTGGTAGAATTTCGGACGCCGCCATTCAGCTAAACGGGCTCGTCTTGCTTCGAACAGACAGGGATCCATCTCTCTCCGGTAAGAGTCGCGGTGGTGGTGTGTATATTTGCATCAAGACGGAATGGTTTTAGAACTCTGTGTTGGTTTCAAGACACTGCACATCACTAGTGGAGTTTGTGGCTGTTAGGTACAGACCATTTTATTTGCCGTGGGAATTCTCCTCTGCCCTTATATTCGGTGTGTACATTCCCCCCAGCGCTAATGCTAAAGAGGTACTCTGTGAACTGTACGGGGCTATTAGCGAACTAAAGAACGTAGACCCTGATGGACTGTTTCTTTTCGCCGGTGATTTTAAGCAAGCGAACGTTAAGTTAGTTCTCCCCAGTATTCCACAAATATGTGGGGGAGAACGGGTTGGACCTGATTTATACAAATATCCTCGAAGCGTACCGGGCGGAGCCCCGTCCCCACCTCGGTTACTCAAACCACATCTTTGTCATGCTAATCCCAGCATACAGAACGCTCGTCAAACGCTCCAGACCAGTTTAGAATCAGGTGAAAACCTGGCCAGCAGGAACCATTTGTACTCTTCAAGACCGCTTTGAGTACACTGACTGATAGATGCTCATGGAGACTTCAACTGATGGCGACTTTACCAACTTTGCGGATTACACAGCATCAGTGACCAACCAGATCAGCAATTACATTGATGATGTTACTCTGTCCAAGACCATCACTATACGCACTAACCAGAAGCCATTGACGACCGCGGAGGTGCATGCGTTCTGAGGACCCTTGATTCCCTCATCAGAGCAGGCGACAAGGCATCCTAACAAAAGCAAGGGCCAAACTGTTCTGGGCCATCAGAGGGGAACACTTGAACACGCACAGCGAATCCACAGCCACTTCCACGACAGCGGCGACACGCGGCATATGTGGAAGGACATCTAAGCCATCGACAATTACAGGACAACATCATCTGACTCAGTGGGTGATGCCTCCCTCCCAATTGCACTGAATAACTTCTAAGCCCGTTTTGAAGCGTAAATTGACGTGTCGTAGAGGAAGGACACCCCGCTCTACAAATGACCATGCGCTGTGTCTCACCATGGCGGATGTGAGAAGAACCCTGTGCAGGGTCAACACACGGAAGGCTGCTGGACCAGAGAACATTCCCGGTAGTGTAGTCCGAGGATGTGCAGACTATCTAGCAGATGTTTTTATTGACATCTTCAACACCTTCCTGAGCAGTGCCACCGTTCCTACGTGTTTCAAGTCTGCCAGCATCATCCCCGTGCCGAAGAAGTCTTCAGAGTCCTGCCTAAATGACTGCCGTCCCGTTGCACTCGCATCCATCATCATGAAGTGTTTCGAAATGCTCGTCATGAGGCGCATCAGGACCCTGCTGCCCCCGTAACTGGACCCCATGGAGTTTGTGTACCTCCCTACTGCTCAACGGACGTCGCCATTGCCATCACCCTCCACCTGGCCCTCACCACGTGGACAAAAAAATGACACATATCTTCCGATGCTGTTCATAGACTTTAGTTCAGCATTCAACAGAATTATCCCTCAGAAACTGATTGGAAATCTGAGCCTACTGGACCTGAAAACAGTCTTCTGCAACTGGATATAGGTCTTCCTGACTGGGAGACCTCAGTCAGTCCAGATCAGGAGCAGCATCTCCAACACCATCAAACACCATCACACTGAGCACGGAGACTGCCCCCCCCCCCCGCCCCTTCAAGGGCTGTGTGCTCAATCCACTGCTGTTCACTCTGCTAACCCACGACTGTGCTGTAACACTCAGCTCAAACCACATCATCAAGTTCGCCGATGACATGATCGTGGTGTGTCTAATCAGGAAGAACGACGGGTCAACTTACAGTGCGGAGGTGCAGCGGCTAACGACCTGGTGCAGAGCCGGCAACCTGACTCCTAATGTGAGCAAAAGAAAATAGATGATTGTTGACTTCAGAACGGCACAGAGCGACCACTCCCCGCTGAACTTCAACGGCTTCTTTGTAGGGATCGTTAAGACCACCAAATTTCTCGGTGTTCACCTGACGGTGACTCGCAACTGGTCGCTTAACAACAGCTCCACAACAAATAAAGCCCAGCAGTGTCACTACTTTCCGCGAAGGCTGCGAAAGTTCCATTCCCCACTCCCCATCCTCATCACATTCTACAGGGGTAGTACTGAGAGCAGCTGCTTTACTGATTGGTTCGAAAAATGCACCATCTCGGATCGCAAGAACTTGCAGCGTATAATTAGCTCAGCTGAGAAGATCATCGGGGTCTCTCTTCCCCTCATCAGGGACACTTACACTAAGCGCTGCATCCGCAAAGCAAACAGCATTATGAAGGACCCCACCCATCCCTCACACTATCTCATCTTCTTCCTGCCGTCTGGGAAAAGGCATCGAAGTACTCGGGCTCTCACAACCAGACAGTGCAACAGTTTATTTCCCCATCCTATCAGACTGCTCAATACCCAGTGCCTGGACTGACACCTGGACTAACACTGCCCTACTACCCTGCGTATAATTTTTGTAATGCCTGCACAGTTTTGTGTACATTCTGCAGTTCTGGGTAGGTCTGTAGTCTAGTGTAGTTTCATTTTTTTTTTCTCTCTCTCTCTGTTGTGTCTTTTTTTTTATGTAGTTCAATCTAGCTTTTGAACTGTGTCATGTAACAATATGACCCTGAAGAAAGTTGTTTCATTTACACTATGTACTGTGCCAGCAGTTATGTTCAAAATGTCAATAAAAGTGACTTGACTTGGCTTGACTTGACTTGAAGCTGGATACTTCGCAGGCCTGGAGGAGTTATACCCTTGGCGACTGTGGAAGGCGAGGGAGGAGATCTCTGAGTCCCTGACAATGATCTTTGCATCATAAATAGGGACGGGAGAGGTTACTGAGTATTGGAGGTTTGACAGACAGACCTTATTGATACCGAGGGAAATTGAGTTTCGTTACAGCCGCACCAGCCAAAAATAGTGAAGAAATATAGCGATATAAAATCATAAATAATTAAATAATAATAATAGTTTATTCATGCCATGTGGAAATAAAGTCCAGGGCCAGCATATTGGCTCAGGGTGTCTGACACACCAAGGGAAGTGTTGTAAAATTTTGATGGCCACAGGTAGGAATGACTTCCTATGACGCTCAGTGTTACCTCTCAGTGGAATGAGTCTCTGGCTGAGCTGTCTCCTGTGCCTAACCAGTACATTATGGAGTGGATGGAAGTCATTCTCCAAGATGGCATGAAACTTGGCCGGTATCCTCTTTTCAGACACCACCGTTAGAGAGTCCAGTTCCACCCCCACAACATACTGGTCTTACGAATGTGTTTGTTGATTCTGTTGGTGTCAGCTACCCTCAGCCAGCTGCCCCGGCACACAACAGCAAACATGATAGTACTGGTCATCACAGCCTCACAGAACATCCTCAGCATCGTCCGGCAGATGTTAAAGGATTTCAGTCTCCCCAGGAAATAGAGACGGCTCTGACCCTTCTTGTAGACAGCCTCAGACCAGTCATGTTTATTGTCCATTCGTATCCCCAGGTATCTGTAATCCTCCAATATGTCCACACGGACCCCTTGGATGGAAACCGGGGTCACCGGTGCCTTAGACCTCCTCAGGTCCACCACCAGCTCTTTAGTCTTTATCACATTAAGCTGCATATGATTCTGCACGCACCATGTGACAAAGCTCCCAACCGTAGCCCTGTGCTCAGCCTCATCTCCCTTGCTGATGCATCCATATATGGCAGAGTCATCAGAAAACTTCTGAAGATGGCAAGACTCTGTTTTGTAGTTGAAGTCTGAGCTGTTTATGGTGAAGAGAAAAGGAGACAGGGCATTCCCCTGTGAAGCACAAGTGCTGCTGACCACGCGCACATTGTTGCATGCGCACGTACGGTGGTCTGCCAGTCAGGTAATCAATAATCTGTGACACCAGGGAAGCATCCACCTGCCTCACTGTCAGCTTCTCACCCAGATGAGCATGGCGGATGGTGTTGAACACACTGGAGAAGTCAAAAAACATGACCCTCAAGGTGCTCGCTGGCTTGTCCAGGTGGGCGTAGACAGGGTTCAGCAGGTAGACGATGGCATCTTCAAGTCGTAGTCAGGGCTGATAGGCCAACTGAAGGGGTCTAGGCGTGGCCTAAACGTAGGCCGGAGCTGTTCTAGAACAAGTCTCTCCAGGGTCTTCATGATGTGGGACGTCAATGCAACCGGTCTGTGGTCATTGGAGCCACTGTGGCGCGTTGTCATCGGTACAGACACGAGGCACGACGTCTTCTACAGCACAGGAACCCTCTGGAGACTCAGACTCAGGTTGAAGACATGGTGAAGTACTCCAATTAGCTGGGGTGCACAGGATTTGAGCAACCCTGGCTGACACCATCCGGTCCTGCAGTCGTCCTTGGATGGAGCCGTTTCAGCTGTAATGCCCACCGTGGTGGTTTCAGGTGAGGTAGGGTTGTACTCACTAAAGCAGGGTGTGGAGCCGTGAGGAGGGGTAGGAGGGGAGAGTGGAGTATGTGTTGACTGGGGGCAGACAACAGATGAATAATGTCGGTGATGGGCAGGGGCCACAGTGTCAAATCTGTTGAAGAACCGGTTAATTTCCTAGGCCCTGTCCACACTGCCTTCAACTGCTCGGTTGCTAGTTTGCCGGAACCCATTGATGGTCGTCAACCCACTCCAGACCTCTCTCATGTTGTTCTGCTGGAGTTTCCACTCAAGCTTCCTCCTATACCTGTCTTTAGCCTCCCTGATCTTGGCTTTCATGTCCCTCTCTATTGTCCTCAGCTCCTCCCTGTTTCCATCTCTAAACGCCCTCTTTTTAGTGTTCAGGGTGTCCTTATTGTCCTTTGTTACCCATGGCTTGTTATTTGAATAACAAAGAACTGTTCATGCCGGAACATGGGAAGGAAAGTTCATGATATATATCTTTTCAGAAAAGTATGCTGGGCATATAGAATCACCCGCATTGAAAAAGAACCTTCTAGACAAATGAAAGAAGTCTGAAAGTCATTTGGAAAAGTGATTTGTCGAAAATTTTGCAGAAAAAATGTAATAAACGGAAACTATTTTGTAGGCATCTCGGTGGTAATAATTAGATATGCCTTCCTTTTTTTCTTGTCTCTAAGACTTTAGAAATTATGGTTGGTTAGGCTAACAGTGCGAAGACGTAGCAGACAAAAATCGCCACCCATTATTTCTTTGAACGACAGAGCAGATGAATGAGCAGGTGAATCTTCTTCCAAACATATCTCAAACAACAGGCATTCAGGCATGAATTGAATTTAATCAGCGTGTCATATTCCTCACCTTTGTGGAATTCTGAAAGGAACATATTGAAAGTGGGCTACTATTTTCTTTGTCATGGTGTCTTTGTCGAAAGTGTTGTCTTAGTTTCATAAAAAATATATTCCCGGACTGAAATATTTGCCTTTCATATTTAATGCCTGCTTCATTTTCTTCCGCGTAGGTTTGTTAGTGAATACTTGCCACCAACATAGCGCCACGATGGAGATGAAGTTACAGTATTAACTTACTTTCTTTGCCTTGTATACCCTTAGAGGAAAATGATGAATGCATTTGGGTATTCTTATATCAACATCACCATAGTTGCCAATAATCATAATTTTTAAAAAAAACACTTCTTCCTGTTTTCGAAAAATATTTGCCATCCTATCATAAGGAAAAAAAATATCATGTCCCCTATTTAAAACGGGTATATAAACGGACGCAAATGAACATGTTACCAACCTTTCATCTGGGCTTAATTAACGACAAAGGTGCAAAAGGAAATTTGTTGCTCTTATTAAGAAGATTAACATCTTATTCTGAAGATTAATATGAGGATTGAGGTGGAAAACTATGCCATCATTTGGAGAACCATTGTGGGCTGGAAATTTTCTGAAAGCAGTAGGAATACATTGCACATCCTCATAACGTACAAATTCATGTCTGTATTTCATGTCTTCCTCAGATCACCGAGCTCCACGATTGGTGTCCGGAAATGATGAATGTTCGGGAAGACTGGAAGTGCAATTTGGTGAAACCTGGAAAACGGTGTGTGATCTGCACTGGGATATGAATGATGCCAATGTGGTATGCAGTCAACTTAACTGCGGAGTTGCTCTTTCTGTGCCGGGAAGAGCTTATTTTGGAGAAGGAACAGGGCATGTTTGGGGCGATCTGTTTGAATGTCAGGGTAATGAATCGAGGCTATGGGACTGCCCATTGTCTTCAGGAGCTCATCATTGCACCCACAAGAATGATGTCAGTGTGATCTGCTCTGGTGAGTACCTTGAAGCCAGATATCTTGCATGAACAATTACCCCATTAGGGATTTGTAAATAAATCAACACAGTATTGTTGGATATGATATTCATATGACATTAACCGACAAAGTAAGAGCGTGTCAGTGCCTGAATAATTTCTCATTGGGCAACAATAATGATTGCCTTTAATGTAAACAAATGACGGTGGCTCAGTCAGATGAAGAACAGACCTGCATTCCGCTATACTCTGTTGCTTTTGCAAAGCTCTGCTGTGCAGATGCATTGGATAGCTGTCCTATCCTGTGCAAGTGAAAGATCAATAATACTCATCGTTTTAGTAGAAAATTTATGTTGCATCTAATTCACTGACTTCAATTATTATTAAATCAGGGAAGCATGCAGCACGACTGGTTGGTGGTAACAACAGATGTTCTGGCCGATTGGAAGTTTGGCACGGAGACCAGTGGGGAACAGTTTGTGATGAGTATTTCAGCTTGGAAGCTGCAGGGGTTGTCTGTGAACAGCTACAGTGTGGCGCAGTAAACGCAAAACCCAGATATGCGTACTTCGGCGAAGGAAACGGGACAGTGTGGAAGGATAATTACATTTGTATAGGTAATGAGTCCCGATTAGCTGATTGTCAAGTGTCAGCTTGGGGTCTGATCAGCTGTTCACACCGAAATGACGCCAGCCTTATCTGCTCCGGTGAGTTGTTAAAGGAAGAATCAGAAACAAACTTTTTTTTGGTCGTAGAGATATTCAGAGCAGAGACAAAAAAAAAAAGAACGAATCTGATGTTTTATGGCAACATTATGTCACGAATCTTTTTTTTTTTCTTGCTACACACTGTGTTTTAAATTACAGTCTTATTTTGGATAACAGACCTTGAGTACACAGTGAATGATAATAAAGAGTGAAAGGTAATTATTTAAAAGTGTAGAGAATGATGACGTTTAATGTTTCAGGATAGTAATTTTCAGCACAATTTAAAACTATGCAAATATATAGATGTAGTATTTGCTGCTGAATTAAGTCATATTATAAATTCTTGAAAAGTGATGGCAGATAATATGAAATGAAATTGCTACGTGTGTGTCCTTTTCATCCTGCAGACGTAGAACAGGCGATAAGTGATTCCTGTATTGCTTGCGTTTACCGATGCAATTCATTGATACAGCTCGTCTCGGAAGCAACGTTTTAGAAATTAGTGTGTTAACATAACTTTGCTGCTAATTGCTGAAAATATGTGAAATGTTTTTACTGCAAATTAATTGATTTACACAATCTCATCTATATTGTAGATGAGATTTGGTCTCTGAGACTGAATGAAGGTGGAAGCCGCTGTGACGGCCAGGTGGAGGTTTATGATAATGGTACATGGAGCAGAATACAGGATATCTTTTGGAATATCAATGAAGCAAACGTTGTCTGCAAGCAACTGCTTTGCGGATCGGCCATGTCCTCCTACATCTCCTCGGGGTACAGAAGGAACGAAGGGCCCGTGTGGGTGACCGACCTTCAGTGTGAAGGAAACGAATCGCATCTCCAAAATTGCAGAACATCCATATTGAATCGGTCTTCTTCTGACATCATCGGTGTTGGCGTCCTGTGTTCAGGTGAATACCATGAAAATTTGATAATGTTAATTTGTAAACTAGTGTGGCTATTAATAACATGTGGAGATATGTAGAATCACTGACCCAGGCAGATTTTATTATCCAGTTGGCACATCAGATCGGCGTTGACAATCATATCCCCTGTTACAGGGTTTCCGGTTCACATATGTCTCTTACGGCAGCCCCACTTCAGAGGGTTTACAACTTATTTGAACATACGAGAAAACTTACGCTAGCCAATTAACCTATTAGCTTGCACATCTTGAAAAGGTGCATGGAAAACGGAACAGGGAGGCAAATCATACTTTACTGTGCAAAATTTGCAGAATTTGCATTGGTAGTGAGCCGCTGATTCCAGGGGATCTTGTGTTTGCGCCTGTGGGGGCTGCGTCCTCTCCAGGGCACAAGCATGGTTGGTAAAGTTTGAAGAACATCTTGTTGTCAATGTACCGGTTTCCCCCTCTGCACGTCACTGATATAGTCCAAGAGATAGACACGTGTATTCCAGCTTGGCGCCAATGCTGTCACAGAATTTGCCACAGTGAAGTTGAAAACGGCATGAAACCGCCTAAGGGACGACAGTTCCGTTTTTCTTCCTCGTGGTTTAGTCCTGAAGCCTTTCCCATGGATGGGTATGGACGCAAGATATCAGCGGTTTAAATCAGAATTTTTTCAACTTCTGTGCGGACTTCTATCCAAATCCTACGAGCCCCAACCGAACGACATAGCTTAGGATATTCCAGGGTAATCAGCTTCGCTTGAACTGCTGAGAACGGACTGCGCTATATTTTCATAAAATTTATTCTTCAATTCGGTTGTGCGCTGAATAGGAGAGCCCTGAAAATTCGATAAATTGCTAAATTTGCACAATCTCTCTCTCTCTTCCGCACTCCCCCCCCCCCCCCCCCATTCCCTCAGCGTTATTTTAATGTTGATTGAGCATACTTTCCAAAATCACTCTTCCAGACCTGGTGTCATTTTATAATTATTTAAATTAATACAATGACACTAACAGGAGCCGTGAGGTATTGTTACACCGAAATCAGAACATGGTCAGACGCCATGTCAAAATATTATGTTCAATTCTGGTTACCTCTCTACTGGAAGGATGTGGGCACTGTAGACAGTGTGCAGAGGAGATTTACGATGTTGTTGCCTGGATTGTAGAGTGTGCATTATAAAAATATTTTAAGTATCCTTCGCATTATTTTTCATTGAAACGACGGAAGTTGAGAAGTACAGTCATAGAGGTGCATAAGATAAAGAAAGACATTGATCGTGTGGATTACCAGACGCTTTCCCCAGGCTGAATTGGCTACACAAGAGGGCATAGTTTAAGGTGCTTGAAAGCAGGTGCAAAGGGGATGTCAGAGGTAAGTTTTCACACAAAGAATTGTGGGTGCCTGGAATGCACTGCCGGCGACGGCGGTGGAAGTGGATGAGACAGGTTTATTTAAGAAACTCTCTGAGAAGTGCATGGTCCTTTGGGAAATAGAGGGCTATTTAGTAGCATGATGGTAGGCAGTTTCTCGTGCGGAATACATGATCGGCAAAACATTGTGGGCCGAAGGGCCTGTAATGTGATTTATTTGCTCCATGTTCCATATATTTAAAAGAGGAAAGTGTACACTAATTGGGCAAGGAAGTAAGTCGTGACAGAGAATTTGCAAGAAGGTTAATGGGCAAGTAAAATTCAAAACAAATCGATGGTACTGAAGGTGCAGCGTTATTTTTGATCGGAAACTTTAGGGATAACCACTCAAATAATGAGGCAAATAACTGCGAAAGAGTTGTTTATTTTGTTTCCAAATAATCCTTCTTACATTTTATAATGAAGTCATTTGGTCATATGTTGATCGCTTTTGTCCGTGCACTATTTTTTTTCATGGAACAGATTTTTCTTTTGTGCGTCAGTGTGTACCAATATCGTGAGATCAATTTTGTGGTATTAATACAGCAGAAAATCAACTGTCTGTTAATTTTGTACATTTTCTTTAAAATTCCAGTATTGATGTTTTAATGACTGTGACGAGACTGGCCTCTTGGATACTGTTGAATGCTGTGGTATATCCCTTTAAAAAAATGCTATATACTTGTGGACATAAGCATTATGCATTTATGACGGTAAACGCGGGGACTCTGAAGTATGAGCGAATGACGCGTTGATAGGAAAATTTGTTCTACGTATCATGCCAAATGCACATATGGTCTTTCACAAAATACAGATACCTAGACTATATCCTCGCAAAATCTGTTTTATTCCATTACGTTAGAAATACCGTGGGAGGTACAGAAAGAACAAGTGAAATAAATGAAAAGGAACATCGCTACATATTATGAACTGGATTCGTAACTGGTTTCTAGTGTTAGTACAGCCTACGAGATGTAACTAGTTATCTTATTGATGTTTGCTATGCCAGAAACTCGTCGCTGACAGTGCAGGAGGCAATCTGCCAATTGAGCTTTTAAATCGAGAACGCTGTATATGATCAAGCTGCTTGGAGATATCACATATTTCGTTAAAAAGCAAAAGGGTACAATATGCAAATAGCATCAAAGCTACCGAGGGATGCAATCGGACTGGTAGAAATACCGACGTCAACTGAAGTTTGTTGTTTACAGTCCATCGTTCAACACTATTACACCTGACTGGCGACGATGCCCCAGGATGGCTTTCAGACACGAAGTACTCTCGATTCACAGGATGACCTTAAAAGAAAAAGAAAAAAAAGTGGAGGTGTCCGTTTCACAATAACCTCAGCATTCTGCTCTCCCATGTGGCAGTATATTTGGAATAGTTTTCCTGGTACTTAAACAATTAACGATCAAATGTCGTCTATTCTATTTACCCTGGGAGTTGTACTCCATAAGCCACGCGCGTATACATACCCTGAGCAACACACTGTAGCGAATGACATGAGACTCTGCATTATTCCGCCACCAAACAAGAAACCGTCTATCAGACGCATTTCATATAATGTCATATCAAAGATGATTACTTGCAGAAAGCACGCCCTAATTACCATCTGCATATAAAAGGCAGCAGTAGAGGTCGCACCACAGTAGATCACGGGTACCTGCAGTCTGGTTACTTGCAGAGATTGTCAAAATGTTTGCAGATGTTTCAGCTCCAATCGAGAAGCTATCTGCAATGCAAAGTTGAGAATGTCGTTTACTCAGAATGCCTGTATTATCCTCAATATTCCTCTGGTGTCCATATAGATATTGTACAGACGTCGTGAACTGGTGGTCAAATTCAAAACACTGTGAACAGTTGAACTGAAAAACAGTCTAATTTTCTAGCTTCGAGAGAGATTCATTGGAAATGTTTGCTTCGCATCTCATTTGCAGTTGGAAGAACGGACCCGCACGCCATGTCGAGATGGTAGGCGAGTGTGCATTTGAGCCTGCGTCTGAACAATTCTGCAAAACTACAAGCAACAGGATAAACATGATTTCTGACACATGGTTTATTTTGGGTTTGACTGCCTTCTGCGGAGTTTTTGCTGACTGCATTTAAGGAGTAATTCCAACTGAGCGTAATTCACGTTATCTGGATCGCAAAAAAACAGCATATTTCACGAAAAGTATTGTGACTAGTTTGGTGGAGGTTTAGCAGCCTGCCGCAACAACATCATGGATTCGTCTTCACAGTTTAGTCCAATCATTCGTTTGCCTATTATGAGAATGCAGCGGATCCATTATTTAAAGGAGAAAGCTTGCTCTATATCTAACGTACCCTATCTCATTCAATCATGTGCAACACCTTCAGAGCAGAATGGTAGTGTTTAGCCACATATGCATTTTCAACCATTTAGGCAGAACCATGGGCAAAGAAGTATGTCGCCGGTGCAGGTCACCCTGGGAGGTATTCGAAATACTAGGTTGTATGAAAGTTACTACAATGGAATGCTAGCACCTGCGTTAAAACACCCGACAGCCAGTAAATTTGACATCCGTCCTCAATGGGGGAAGTATCTCTACGTGTCTTGATACCTTGTATTCTTCTTGTGTTAACCTTGTAAATATTGTGAAAAAACTCAAGCATTTCCAATTTCCGACATAATTGTTACTTCAGTGCATAATTATTTTTTAAGATTATTATTATTATTATTATTATTATTATTATTATTATTATTATTATTATTATTATTATTATTATTATTATTATTATTATTATTATTTATAATATATAATAATAATAATAATAATAATAATAATAATAATAATAATAATAATAATAATAATAATAATAATAATAATAATAATAATAATAATAATAATAATAATAATAGAATAATAAACGAGGTATCGACGGCTTCTACTTCGCAATATATTGATTAACTTCCCGTATTATTGTTCCACAGGCCACTTACAGTTACGTCTCTCAGGAAGTGAAGATCGATGTGCTGGTCTACTAGAGGTAAATTACCGTGGATCTTGGGGCGTGGTTTGTGACGACTCCTGGGATATGGTTGACGCTGACGTGGTCTGCAGGCAACTTGGCTGTGGATTTGCATTGGAGGATAAAACTCTCGGTTACTGCGGAAGACGCTCTCTCCCAATTTGGTTGGATGAAGTGAGATGCTTGGGTAACGAATCATTTCTCTGGGAATGTCCTTCTACACCATGGTCCGAGCATGACTGCAGCCAAAAAGAAGCTGTGACATTGACGTGCTCTGGTAAAGATAATTCCATTTTTTATTGTTTTGACATATTTCTCTTTGTTTTTGCAGCATGCATTGACTACGGCGATATAATAAATAATTTAAAGCAATAAAGGAGACCATTGGGCCAGGATGCCCTTTGGAAAATATTGATAATAGAACATAGAAAATAATGCTTGAGTGTACACCGACTAAGCAACAATAAACTTATTCCTTAGGCATCTGGAATGTTCTTTGCTCCTGGATTGCAAAAATCAAACATGATTCCAGAAATATTTACTGTGTTGAACAGCAAATCGTATGGATTCCAAACCTGCTGTGTAATAAATCAGCAGAAGTAAAACACATTCCTCTACAAATGTTAGTGTATATAATCAAGGTTGGGGCTTTAGCTTCAAGAGTTTCACTTTCGGGAAAGACAAGGACAGTTTTATAATTCTGAAGAATGGTAGCAACCCGAGAAGTTAACTGTTCAATTTGCAGCTGCTTGACCTGTTGAGTTCCTATTGTATTCTGTGTGCTTCGCCTTTGCAGTTTACTAGATTTGTTTAGACTTTTATTTTTTGGCGCCACGATGGATAAACATAAATTCTGATATCAGTGTTAGCAGATTTGCCTTGGTACTGCAATTTCGCATCTCTGTCTTTCAGCCTTTGTCTCTTGAAGGGCCTCATTCAGTTTTCCCTTTAGTGTTGTAAAAACATTGACCATCCTAATTTAATTATCGATTCTGCCTGATACCTCCTCTGTCATCATTCTACTGTTTCCCCGTTTTTACTTTTACTCAAACTCGGCCGAGAGGAAAACGTCAGTGACTGCATCGTTGTAAATTGATGGCCAACTGATGTCACCAACGCATTAAAAGATGCAAGGATCTGCGTAAAAAAAAAAAAAAAGAATCATCAGCGCTAGGCGATCCCACAACAAATGGACTCAAATATTGATCCAAATTCCTTCCAGTCATAGCAAAGTGTTTCTGTCTCATAAATTAATGAAATATGCAAGTAATTTTGAAATGGCCGACTTCATGAAAAAGTCAATTGCTCAGCACTACAATGGTGAGTAGCAGTAAACCTACAAAAAGCAGGACAATCCTGTAATAAAAATTAAACAGTAATCCAAATGAGGAGAGACAGAAGAATATCAATTATCAATTCAGAACAATCTGAGTTCTGTTTTTAAAAAAAGAAATGTAATTAGATTCAAATCTTTACTGTGGTTTTGATACCACGATGACTTTTTTTTTTCAATTTCCATTGTTCTTTGCCGCAATGCCCTTTAACCATCTTTCTCACAGATGTATATGAAAGAAAAAGCAGATGAATCCCAAAATCAGTTGCAAATGCTTTCATCCGATCGTGGGAACACAATAACTGAAAATGATATTGAAATTCCCCCTTTATTTTTGCACTGTCTGCTATTAGTCTGGATTTAGTAGGAGTGGCCGTTAGAATAAGCCACTGAGATACAGTCAAAACATTTTACCACTTACCTTTCTAACTCCTAAAGAGCAAGTGACAACTAATATCGGTCCACTTATTTCCAGGATCTCAATTCATACTTCGCTTGAAGGATAGAAGGTGGACAGCTTGTCGTTGCTCGTAAACGGCTACCCTCCGTGCATACAAGCATTTACCTTTCCCACTTTTTTGTGAAGTCCAATAAGATTCCAATATAAGACACAAATACCTCGGTGCCACATCTTCCATCCCTAACCTGTTCCCTCCTTCCGGTAATTCAGGAAAAAAAAAAATAAAAAATATATATATATTTGTGCTTCCTAGTTTCGCTTAATCTTTCTAATCTATCACTCCCTACTGAATGCGCTCGTTTTAGTTGTTTATCTCTGCCCCCCCCCCCACACACACAGGGCTAATTTGTGCTTCAGAAGAAAGGAAATACGCTATGCCCATTGTATGATAACATTACAGCCTTTGTTTCAAATGCATCCTTATCAGAGCACAAAAAGATGCGCCTTCAGAACGGAGGAAGTCGATGCGAAGGAAGAATTGAAGTGTGGTACAACGGGACCTGGGGAACAGTTTGCTCCACGAAACTTGATGCCAAGTCTGCAGAAGTGATTTGCAAACAAATGAAATGTGGACCAATACAATATATTTATCCGGACTCAAACAAATTTGGAAAGGGACATGGACCCATTTGGTTGGATGAGATCGAATGTACTTCGTATGAGTCGACGCTTTGCCAGTGTCAGTCAACACCGTGGGGAAATCACAAGTGTGACCATTCGTATGATGCAGTTGTTACATGCGAAGGTAAATAAGAAAGTCTTCTTATATGTATTTACGTTAACATTTTTAAATACAAAATTGTCAACATATATGTTTTGTCAACAGAAAACAACATGACGGAAGGATTCACTGAAAGAGCCTGCTTGCATGGAAACACATTGCCTCCTTTATCTGTAACAGGTGACGAATTCTAAATCGTATAACTTCTATGCTGAAATAAGAGCGCTTGTGTTAATGTCGCAGTTAGAATTGTAATACAATTTAGTTTCACTCCGTTTGCTCTCTACCTAATTGTGCCCAGAATGACTAGAATCGTGGTTTCTCACGACTCTTTTGAGCACTGCCAAAGGGGTGTGTCTTGTGAAAATGTCATGTCCAGACAGGAGATAAAGGGAGTTAATTGCATTTAATTGGGAGCAGCTGCTATCCAGCAAGATCATAACAGCCATGCAAGAATTGTTTTGTTAACAGCTGGACGGAATTCTGAATCGGTATGACCGAGGAAGGAGGTAACAGAAGGATGGAAAGTTTGGGGTATCCAAAGGTGAGAGGCATTGTCGGTTTAGTCAAAATAAATGAACTAAACTCATGTAAATCATAGGATACGTAAATGCGGTTATGCCATTGGGGAATTTAGAAAAAAAACTGAATAAAGGCTAAGATCAGGATATTAGGATATCCCACATAAATCACGAAATTTCGTTGGAAATATAAGAAAGGAAACTTCAAGAGAATTCCGTATTTAATTTTTCCAAAAAAAGACAAGTGGCTAACTGGTGAGGACATAGGGCAAAGTATGCATGAAGCCCGAAATTTATGGTTGGAGATGTTATGCATGGACAACGCATATTTTTCGCCGTTGTGAACTGAACGCAAAGAATGTGGCAGAATTTGAGATTGTCTTTGGTATTCTGCATGTGTTTGAGCATGTCATAATCAATCATCAGTTCAAGATGAAGGTCTGTGATATGCTTGACATCAGTAACCAGGACAGTAATGCTAATAATAAGATATGCTGCGTATCTATTCAACAATAATTTGACTTCATAAAATATTTGCAGATATGTAAAGCAAAAATTTCACATAATTTATATTCCTATTTGTCGTATTCCAAGAAAATGTGGGGGCTATGGAAGAGATATACTCAGAGTGTGCCTGGATAAAAAAGGGCGGTAAAGATTTGGAGTTCATTCCCCGGACCGAAAATGAGTCGGAACCGACACATAATATTACGGGAAACATAGGTCGGGTAGACAGTCTGAATCATTGTGAAGAAGTTACAAATATTAACGGACGCATTTCAGGTGTAAGTGGACGGCTTCATTCATGTGTTCGGCAGAATCCGTTATTCTGGAATTGAAAAAGATTTAGCTTGGAACGGACTTTGAGGAGGGATATGAGAAATATTTGCAAATATAGTAATTTAAAGGCTTTCATCTAGAGCAGGAAAATGTACTTATTTCTGAGAAATCTATTATATGAGGCAGGGGAGAGTTGGTGTAATTTGGCATCGTGTTGGATTAAGACATAGTGTGAAGAGGAGCCTTTCCTTGCCTTCTAGAATTCGTCCTATTTTCTCTGTAATGGACGTCAGATTCCTAACACTAATTATTAATTAAAACATTTTTTTTTGTGCCTTACCTAGATGTCCCATTGCGTCTTGTTCGCGGCAATCACAACTGCTCAGGAATGCTTGAGATACTGTTCAATAACAGCTGGGGTACGGTGTGTGACGACTCTTGGGATCTGGCGGATGCCAGCGTAGTCTGCAGACAGCTGGGCTGTGGCCTTGCTCGCTGGGCTCCAGAAGAAGTTAAAATAAAACAAGTGACCGGTGCTGTCTGGCTCGATGAAGTAAAATGCAAGGGAAGTGAATCTGATCTGTCCAGCTGTCCTTCCTCATCATTCGGTCAACACGACTGTAATCACAAAGAAGATGTCATCGTTATATGTTCTGGTATGCTTTGTCACACATATTCTAATTTCTCCTCCACTGATTTGATAATTTCTTAAATAGAATTTGAAACATAAACAAAAAACAATGGAGATGCGTTTGCTGAAAATTATTTGCAATATATACACAGGTTCCACAATGACTCACACTGGACGCTACGATTCAGGTATGGAATTTGGAAGCTTAAATTCCGCATCTATGTTGCAAATATCAATAATTCCTTTCTAGTATTTCCTGTTTGCTGAGACCACAATGGATGGTTTACAGATTGTATGGAATCCTAGTTCTCTCACCAAGCATTTTAAGCAGGAATGTGCAGAATTATTAAAGACAGGATTTCCCCCCTCGCCAAACTTATTTTTGACACAAGTAGATGCACATCTCGATGACTTTGAGAAAGATTTGATGTTGTGAGATAGTAAAGATTAATGTTTTAAGGAAATTTCATGTCAGATATCCAAATATCGTCAGAAACTGCCTTGAAATTCATTTTTACCGCAATCGGTGCGCAGACAATCACAGCAGAAACAAAAGAAATGTATTCAGATACAAGCGCGGAAATGTAACGAACGTACAGAAGGCAACAAAAGCAAGTCCGAAATGAGAAAAATATCAACAAAATGGATCCGTAAAAAATTAATACTTAGAACAAGAGTTATGAAGTCGTTGAAAGATAGAAAAGATAGGTTGTAGAATCAATTCAGCGCTGGAATGATTAAAGTTGCGCACGCTTTGAGATGCATGGTTGCTGAGAGGTAATTCCTATTCCTATACCCAGCTGTGTGGTGTTAAATCTCCGGTCTGTCCTTCCTGATTGCATCAGCGAGAGGGAAACATTGCTGGGATTGTAAGCGTTCCTGATGATTAATTCTGTTTCCCTGCGACGGCGCTGCTTGTACCTTGTGCTTAACAGCAGTACAGGTGAATAATATGTTAGACTCGAGCTAATTTTAGTGATTTGGAGAAATTCTGTAACAGTGCCGGTGTTCAGACTTTTTTTGCACGCTCCATGGACCCATGCAGAAGTATTAAGGGTAAAAGACTCCATTTCTTCTGGACAGCTCTGACTTTCACTATGAGCAATATCGTTATCTTGGCCTGGCGTGCATAAACACATTTGTATTGACATTATACTACAGCTGCTAGTTACATACAAAGTGCCATTGATAATAATCGGCAGCTAACCAACATTTTATGGATTCATCATATTTCAAATGTTTTGAGTTAACTGTGTTGCATTACCAGCCAAATCCCTGTGTGCTGATTAGGGATGGACAAGGAAAAAAAATATCAAAGATAAGAATCTTTAAAAATTTTCATCCTGGGGTTGTTTTCTTAAAACTCAATATGCATTCTACTTCTTGCTGTTCCAAGTCCAGCAATGTGCCGGAAAATGGAATTTGAACACGACGTTGCAACGGGCGTGTTTATCCTTAGCTGATACCATTTGGCCTGGAGAGTATTTATATTGCTCTGGGAAATACGCTTGACATAGGGAGCGTTATTGTGATATAGTCTTTGTGTTGGTCTCCGCTGTGCTCATTCTCTCACAAAATGCATAGGGATATTACTAGCAAAATTCGTGATAATTGAATGTATGTTTAAATTCATTAAGGATCGCTACAGTTTCGTATAGTTGGATCACATGTGTTTCTTTTTTTGTATTCATCCATGTATGTATACATTTTTTCTTTCATTTTTAAGATTTTGCAATCTGGACCCCCTCCATCATGGTTACTGTCTGCACAATTCTTGGAATTATATTCATCATTGAATCAGTGATACTGTTGACGACATCATGGAGCCAGTCATCAAGAAGTGGTGACGGTCACTCTTTACACGAACCTTTTATTGCGTCATTTACAGTTTGTCGGAGTTTTCCAAATATTATATTTGTTCTGTAAACATGCTTAAACTTATATAAGTGTTCACTGCTTTTGTTCGGAAGTTTATCTGAATTCCATGAGAAATTTATAATTACGGTTTGCACTGCCCGCCATTGTCTCAAGACATGATAAATTTTCATTTTGTAGTAATGGAAATTGAAGATTAGGTATGATTTGTTATGTTCCTGTTTTACTGTTGATATCACCGTAATACATCCATGCTCTAAGTATCTGCACGTAGAAGTTTCAGTTTCAGGAATCTGCTCTGCATACTCCAAAATTCTAATTCGATTCTCCCAAGTAAGTTAAGAGAAGTCATTTCCCTCATATTTCATCATCTTATCATTTTACCATTCCATATTCGCGATTTCTTTATAATTATTTGTCAGGTCGACCTTTCTCTGCCATGTGCTAAAGCAACCGGCGAATCTCCTTCCTCTCTTCATCATCTGCCATTATTGATGTTATCCACTTATAATCGTAAACTTCTCATTGATTCAAATGCTATATGTATCCAATATGGAACTAGAATTGGAAATATACTAATTCCGATGAACCATTCATTTTATCTTTCTGATGCCAAATTGATTTGATTGAATATGCCAGGGACATGATTCATGCATCGACCCGATTCAACGCACACGTTCACCGGCTCTTCACGTTAACAAATATATTTTTAATTAGTTTTAATTTAAACACGTTGATTTAACTCTTTTTGTCCAAATTCGTAGATGTTGATGTTCATCTCAACTCCCTCTTCCTTGGCTTCTTTAGGTGCAGTAATGAGTGACCAAAGCTTATCAGTTGACTTTTACCAAGCACTTTACGAGGAAATTGAGAATATTCCGCCATTCATGACTTTCAGTGAGTCACAAGATTCAGGTGTGTATTTTCACTAAATATCCATTACGTTCAAATCGATGCTAACCTAATTAATCCGCTATTGGTATCAAAATCAAGAAATAAGCAAAACAAAATGACGGTATAGGTACTTCAAAACTGAAATTCTAACAAAACACAACATTAGTGTGTCACACAATAAAAGCAAGAACATCTGAAAACCTTGAGTAAAACACGCAATATTGTTCAGGAACTTAGCTGGTCAAGGTGCACCTATGGTAGGGGATGAACTGACAACGCTTCGGACCAAATATTTTATCAGGTCGGTAAAGGAATGGCAGAAGCCAAATTAAGGCGGTCGGGCTCAGAGAAGGAGAAGAAGTTGGTAGGTGATAAACGAGACCGAACGAGGGTCAAGGAAACCTTATGGTAGGTGCGGAAATAAGTAAGAAATTTCGAGGGGTAACTGGACGAGGTAAAGAGATTATGAAAAATAACTGTCAATTATTCGAAAGCACAATTATTTGAAATATTACAATTTAGCGATAGAAACATAGGAAATGTGTTAATAAATGTGATACGTTTGTCTTCTTGCACTGTTTGTTCACCATCTTCATTGCGACAATCATCCACATATCAAGGACGACCTACCCCACGGAATCGAAATTGTCTACAGAACAATGGCAGATTTTTCAATATTGCCCGTCTCAAGTCCAAAAACAAAATATCCACGAGTTCCCTCATCGAGTTCCAATACACAGATGACAAAAATGTTGCAACTCTTTCAGAAAAACACATACAATAGATTTTGACTGCCTTCAACCGTGCATGCGTACCATTAATTCCAATAAGTCTCAGAACATCTACCAACCGTCAACAATTGAGACAAATCGGATTGAACCATCAATTCAAATTGGCGACATAACCCTGGAAAACGTAGTCCACTTTCCGTATCTTGGAAGTCACGTTTCCACCAGTGTCGACCTGAATGATGAGATCTAACTTCGTGTTAAATACGCTGGAGTAGCTTTCGGACGTCTCCGAGGAAGAGTCTTTCATGATCATGACATCCGAACAGGCACCAAAATATTAGTGTACAAAGCAGTGGTAATCCCAACGCTCCTGCATGCATCAGAAACCTGGACAACATACCGATGACATCTGAAGGCACCTGAAAAGTTCAATCAGCGCTGTCTTAGAAACATCTTAAATATCAGCTGGGAAGACAGAAGGACCAATGTCAGCGTGCTAAATGAAGCAAAAACAACAAGCATTGAAGCTTACGTCATTAGGAACCAATTAAATTGGAGCGGTCATATTGTTCTGATGAAAGACGAAAGTCCTCCGAAATAAATCTTTTACTCACAGCTTAAAGAAGGCAAACGTAAACGAGGCGAACAATAGAATAGTTTCAAAGACGTCCTAAAAGCCAATATGAAGAAATGTAATGTCGACATCAACAATTGGGAAACCAATGCCAAAGACAGGAAACACTGGCAAGCCATCATCCGAGAAGCAACAGCAGCTTTCAAATCCAACAGAAGTGCAGAATTCGAGGAAAATAGAAGAAAAAGAGGCTGCAACAACCAAAGTCCGATCTGCAATCTGGAAATACCTGTGCTGAATGCGGAAGAACTTTCAAGCCAGGATTGGACTCGTAAGCCATTTGAGAACCCATAAATATATCAAGACAACGAAGACCACCATCCTCCACCTCAAGGGACAGCCATGACGAAGACAACTGCAGAATTCCGTGTTAATCTTTTAAACAAACTGATATATAATTGTGGACATAGAAACATAGAAACATGGAAATCTTATTGCAAAATACAGGCCCACCGACCCACAAAGTTGTGCCGAACATGTCCCTGTCTTAGAAATTACTAGGCTTTGCTGCAGCCCTCTATACTACTAAGCTCCAAGTACCTACCTAATAGCCTGTTAAAAGATCGTATCGTATCCGCCTCCACCACCGGTGCAGGCAGCCCATTTCAGGCAATCACTACTCTTTGAGTAAATACTTTACCCCGTAATCTCCGCTGTACCTTTTCCCCAGCACCTTAAACATGTTTCCTTTTTTGGCAACCACTTCAGACCAGGGAGAAACCACTGACTATCGACACAATCAATACCTCTCATCATCTTGTACACCTCTATCAGGTCAACTCTCATCAGTCTTTGCTCCAAGGAGGAAAGCCCGAGTTCACTCAACCTATTCTCATAAGGCATACTCCCTAAACTAGGCAACTTCCCTGTAAATCTCCTCTGCACTCGTTCTACGGCTTCGACATCCTTCCTGCAGTGAGGCCACCAGAACCAAGCACAATGGTCCAGGAAGGGTTTGACCATGGTCCTATATAGCTACAACATTATCCCTCTGCTCCTAAATTTAATTCCACGATTGATGAAGGCCAATAGACCATACGCCTTCTTAAACAAGAGCCTTACCATTAATACTATATTCTGCCATCATATTTCAGCTATCAAAATGAACCACTTCACACTGACCTGGTTTGAACCCCATCTTTCATTTCTGAGCCCAGTATTGCATCTGATAAGTGTCCCGATGTAACCTTCGACAGTTCTCCACACATCTGGATCCACAAAGTAATGCCCACATGGAGCCCATGCCTATGTACTTTCTCAATAAGACTTGCATGGAGTGCCTTATCAAATGCCTTGCTGAAATCCATATACTCTATATTAATTGTTCTTTCTTCATCAATGTGTTTTACCACATCCTCAAAAAATCAGTCAGGATCGCAAGGCAGGAATTGCCTTTTACCAAGCCATAATGATTACTCCTAATCAGATTATACCCCTCCAAATGTTTATAAATCCTGCCTCTCGGGATCTTCTCCATCAACTTACCAACCACTGACGTAAGATACACTTATCTATGTTTTCCACTTTCTTGAACAAAGGAACAAAATCCGCAGATCTCCAATTCCCCCGAACCTCTCCCGTCCGCATTTATGGAGCAAAGATTATCGCCAGAGGCTCAGCAATCTCGTCCATTGCCTCCCACCGTAGCCTAAGGTACACCTCGCCCGGTCCCGGCAAATTATCCAACTTGATACTTTCCAAAAGCTCCAGCACATCCTCTTTCTTGTTATCTACATGCTCATTCTGTTCAGTCTGTAACATTGGCTGTGCCTCCGGCGCAGAGTTCGGCCCAGTAGCACAGAAGGGTAGGGAAAGGAAGAGGGAGGCAGTAGTAGTAGGGTACTCGATAGTTAGGGGGTCAGAAAGGCGATTCTGTGGACTCAGTCAAGTGACCCGCATGAACGTTTGCCGACCTGCTGCCAGGGTAGGAAATGTTTCTGATTGCGTCCAAGATATCCTGAAGTGGGAGCATGAGGGGCCAGAGGTCGTGGTACATTTTGGTGCGAATGACGTAGGTAGGAAAAGCGAAGAGGTCCTGAAAAGAGAATATAGGGAGTTGAGAAAAAGGACAGCAAAGGTAGTAATCTCGGGATTACTGCCTTTGCCCCGCGACAGTGAAAGAAGGAATAAAATAAGGTGGGGGATAAATCCGTGGCTGAGGGATTGGAACAAGGGGCAGGGATTCAGGTTTCTGGATCATCACGATGTTTTTTAGGGGAGGTGCGATCAGTACAGAAAGGACGGGTTGCCATTAAATCCTAGGGAGACCAATATCCTGGCGGGGAGATTTGATAAGTCTACTGGGCAGTCATTAAACTAGAATGGTTGTAATGAAATTGAAGAAACAAGGAGAGAGGAGTCAACACGTACAGACAAGTTGGGTGAACTCAGCAGGTCGGGCAGCATCCGAGCAAAAGAGCAGTCAACATTTCGGGCGGAGACCCTTCTTCAGGACTGTCCTGACGAATGGTCTCGGCCCGAAACGTTGACTGTTCGTTACAAGGCATGTTGCCCGACCAGCTGAGTTTATCCAGCTTGTTGGTAAGTGTTGATCTGACCACAGCATCCGCAGTGTACTCTGTTTTTTACTAAGGAGAAAGGTGGTTACTTCACACACAGAGAAAGCTTGTAGACAGTGTGTAAGGGAGGATAGGCAGGTGATAGAGAAGGGGATCGCTCAGACCGAAGATTTAGGGAGAAGGATGACAAAAAGTTATTTGTAATGTTACTGATAACCACAGAGTAAGAGGTGGAAAAATTCTTAAATACACTTATTTTAATGTTAGGTGCATTGTAAGAAAGGTGGAAGAGCTTAGAGCATATTTGATACATGGGAATATGATGTTGTAGCTAATAGTGAAACATGGTTGCAGGAGGGGTGTGATTGGCAAATAAATATTCCTGGATTTCATCGCTTCAGGTGTGATACAATCGGAGGGGCAAGAGGGGACGGTTTTGAATTGATAATCAGAGAAAATATTACAGCGGTGCCTGGTGGGATAGATTAGCGGGCTCATCTAGAGAGGCTATTTGACTGGATTTGAGGAATGGGAAATCTGTAGTAACACTTATTGGGGTGTATTATAAACCATCCAATGGGGAGCGAGAATTGCAGGAAAAATTTGTATGGAAATAGCAGACATTTGTAGTAAGCACAAGGCTGTGATTGTGGGAGATTTTAATTTTCCACACTTAGATTGAAAATCTATTCTGTAAATGTGCTTGATGGATAGGAGTTTGTAAAATGTGTGCAGAATAGTTATTTTTTCAGCAATACACAGAAGTACCAACTAGAGAAGGGGCAGTATTAGATCTCCTGTTAGATAATGAGATAGGTCAGTTGATTAAGGTACGTGTCGGGGAGCACTTTGGGTCCAGTGAGCACAGTGTAATTAGTTTCAATATAATTATGCAGAAGAATAGGTCCGGACGCAGGGTTGAGATACTTGATTGCAGAAAGGCTAACTTTGAGGAGATGCGAAATGATTTAGAAGTAGTTGATTGGGACGATTTATTCTATTGTAAGGAGGTAGTAGGAAATGGAGGTCATTTAAAGGTGAATATTTGAGGGTACAGATTCCTTATGTCACTTATAGGTTGAAAGAAAAGATTAAAGGTTTGAAAGAGGCATGGTTTTCAAGGGATATTGGAAACCTGGTTCGGAAAAAGAGAGAGATGTACAATCAATATAGGCAGGATGGTGTAAAAGAGTTGCTCGAGGAATATAAATAATGTGAATAGAATCTTAGGAAATAAAATAGAAAAGCTAAAAGGAAATATGAGGTTGCTTTGGCAAGTAAGGTGCAAATAAATCCAAATGGTTTCTGCAGTTATAATAATAGCAAAACTATATTGAAGGATTAAATTGGTCCCTCGGAAAATCAGATTGTTCAGCTATGTGTGGAGCCAAAAGTGATGGGACAGAATTTGAACAATTTCTTTACTTCGGTATTCTCCAAGGAGTAGAATATTCAATTGTGTAAGGTAAGGGGAACAAGTAGGGTTGTTATGGAAACTATGGTGAATAAAGGAGAGGAAATACGGGAACGTTTAGAGAATATAAATGTGCATAATTCTCCTGGAACTGACTGGATATTCCCTTGGGCCTTGAAGGATCTTGTGTAGAAAGAGCAGAAAGTCTGACTGAAATATTTCAAATATCATTAGAAACGGCTTAGAAATGGTTCTAAGATTAAACCTGGCCGTTATTGGCGTGTAAACCCGATGTCAGTGGTGGGTAATTCAATAGAAAATATTCTTAGAGATGGTATATATAATTATCTGGATAGAAAGGGTCTGATAAGGAACAGTCAACATTGATTTGTGCGTAGAAGGTCATGTTCGACAAATTTTATTGAATTTTTTGAAGAGGATACTAGGAGTGTTGACGAGGGTAAAACAGTAGATGTTGTCTATTTGGACTTCAGTAAAGCATTTGACAAGGTTCTACACGGAGGGTTAGTTAGGAAGTAGTAAAATGGATTCAATACTGACAGGATGGCAGATGCCCGAATGTAATGGTGGTTAACTGTTTGTCAGGTTGGAGGCCGGTGTTTAGTGGTGTGCCTCAGGGATCTGTACTGGGTCCAATGCTGTTTGAAAAATACATTAATGATCTGGATAATGGGGTGTTAAGGTGGATTAGTAAGTATGCAGATGATACAAAAATAGGGGGCGTTGTGAATAATGAATTTGGTTTTCAAAGCTTGCAGCTAAATTTAGGCATTATAGAAGAGTGGGCTAGAAGATTGCAGATGGAGTTTCATTCTGATAAGTGTGAGGTGCTACATTTTGGTTGGAGTAATCAAAACAGGAATCAAATTCATGGTAAATGGTAGGGCATTGCGGGATGCAGTAGAACAGAGTGATATAAGAAACAATGGTGCATAGTACCCTGAAGGTGGAATCTCATGTGAACAGGCTGATGAAACAAGCTTATGGTATGCCGGTCTTTACAAATCAGAGCATTGAGTATAGGAGTTGGGATGTAATGTTAAAATTGTGCAAGGCATTGGTAAGGCCGAATTTTGAGTATTGTGCACAGTCCTGGTCACCGAATTATAGGAAAGATGTCAACAAAATAGATAGAGCATAGACAAGATCTACTAGAATGTTACCTGGTTTTCAGTTAACATTTGGATTATTCCTACCAAAATGTAGCAACTCACACTTATCAGCATTAAACTCCCTTGTATTCTTTCAGCCCACACTTCTAAATGGCCTGAACCTCTCTGCAAGCTTTAAAAACCCAATTCATTATTCACAACGTCACGTAACTTAGTATCATCTGCATTCTTACTAATCCACTTTAACACTCCATCATCCAATTCATTAATGTATATGACAAACAACATTGGACGCAGTACAGATCCCTGAGGCACACCACTAGTCACCGGCCTCCAACCTGACAAAGAGTTATCCACCACTACTCTCTACCATCTCCCGACCTGCCACTGTTGAATCCATTTTACTACTTCAATATTAGTACCCAGCGATTGAACCTTCCTAACTGACCTTCGGTGCGGAACCTTGTCAAAGGCCTTACTGAAGTCTTGAAACATCCCGGACCATGGCACCTATCATCTGGATTTCTTTACTGCGTCCACAGAATCGACTGTCTGACCCATAACTTAGTCTCTTATCACTACTCACTTCCTCTTCCTTTCCCTACCCTTCTGAGCTGCAGGGCCAGGCTCTGAGACAGAGGCACGACCACTGCCGTTTCCCTCAGGTAGGCTACCCCCCACCCCAGCAGCACTCAAACAGGAGTACTTATTATCACGGGGTACAGCTACAAGTGTACTCTCCAGTACGCGACTCTTCCCCTTCCCTCTCCTGACTGTGACACACTTCCCTGTCTCCCCTGGGCTCGGTGTGACCAACTGCCTGTAACTCCTCTCTTCACCTTCTTGCTCTTCCTGACTTGGCTAAGGTCATCGATGTGTGTACTTAACTGTGTACTTGGTGACGTCACTCACCTACGCAGCTCGATACACTTGGCGCAGATAAGGCCTTTAGGGAGGCTGGAAGACTGTAGGACTCCCTCATCTGATACTGAGCAAATAAAACTAGCCTCACACACATACTTGCTTCCTCGCATCGTCCCTTTACCGCTTAGTCCCGTTGAGCCAAAGCCCTGCCACTCTGCTGCCTGTCTTCCGCTGTCCGCTGAATATGGCTGCCTTCACTCGCAGCCTTCTTGCTCCGAATTGAAAACCGTTGAAGATTCCTTGCCTTTTAAAACATTTCGCGCTGTACTTGGTGACGTCACTCACCTACGCAGTTTCGTTCTGTTTAACCCGAGGAGCATAAAACTCCCTTTGCTCCGAAAAATCAGCAGTTCACTCGCAGCGTTCTTGCTCCGATGCTTGAAATTGATATGAATTGTGAAGGAGCAGCGATCCAGGTATCAGCTATCTGAGTGTGGACGGGGGAACGGTGTGATAACAATGACGATGAGAGTACAGAACCATAAACATGAAGCATACTCTGTTTGCTTGCGTTGAAATAGTCTCCGACTCAGGCAGCATTATCTTAAATCTCCTCTAAACCGTCTCTGAGGATTCAACGCCTTTATAAAATGAGTTGATCAGAACTGAGCACGGTATTCTGAGTGTGCTTTAAGCAGGTAAATTCTGTCTCAGAGTATCCGCTGCAATGATATACCCACCACGAACTTAGGCTCACGATTCCACAATTCACGGGGATATACCTACTCCCTTCTTTAACAAACATATTTAAGCCGCAACTTGAACTCATCCTCCTGCAAAACATGTTCTGATAAATTAATGACGATCTCACTCAATTGATCTTAGTTTATTTCTGCTTAGTCTACCCACTGGAGAGGAAGCGATATAATTAACTGTCCCCATTTGAAGAACTGACGTTTTTCATTGTATTTTATTTATCTATCGACCTATCTATTTGTCTACCTGCATTCTGCCTCCTTCTCCTCCAGCAGTCTTATTGCATTTATGTTCGTCCGTCAATGATAACCTTTGCAATAGCAACACAGAGAGAAGTTAGCAATAAACTCGATTATGTTTGAACATATCTTTTTCGTTATTAGCAATTCAAGGCAGCGCAACGCACTTATAAAAACATCCTATTCTTGCATTGAACGGTATTCAACAATGATGCCATAAAAGCTTGCAATTATAGTGTCATTGACGTGAAAATCGAATGATGCATTCTTTTTAAAAAAACAAGAACAATTTCAAATAAATCCCTGGAACTTCGCTTTGATTGAATTTTAGTTACTGGATCCCTTCGTTCCATTAATGAAGTTGAATGTTACACCAACGACCATCTGTATAGTGCATGTCATGCTCCAGAAGGTCCTGAAGGATTGTTTTCCAATGTTCACGGTTGGTACACTTAATCTCATTTTGTACCTTTTTTGGTTTAACCTGTCTGTGTTCATAACTCAGTAAAGAAAAGTGTCCTGTCATATATGCATTGAAATATTCGAATTATGGTCTTGCGCGGGATCTGCGTTACAAGAAGTAAATGATGAAAATCAAAGAAAGGGTCTAATGTCTACAGTCAGAATTCCAATTCATGTTTCCCCGCTTTAAATTCAATTTGAATTATAATATTTCAAATTTGAAATAAATGAGCAGGTTTGGATTGTGAGAAAGTAGTTCATTGTCTGAAGCAATTTGTTGTACAACTGCATTTGGCGGAAATACTGTTTTATATATAATTTCTTCATGGTCTGGTTCATCGCAACGATGTTGTAAGTAACCTGATTTTTTTCCGCAGTCTGCCCGAATGTGACGGACGGTGGTTATAACCATATAACCATATAACAATCACAGCACGGAAACAGGCCATCTCGGCCCTCCGAGTCCGTGTCGAACTCTTAATCTCAACTAGCCGCACTCAGTCCATAACCCTCCAGTCCTTTCCTGTCCATATACCTATCCAATTTTACCTTAAATGACACAACTGAACTGGCCTCTACTATTTCTACAGGAAGCTCATTCCACACGGCTATCACTCTCTGAGTAAAGAAATACCCCCTCGTGTTTCCCTTAAATTTCTTCCCCCTAACTCTAAAATCATGTCCTCTCGTTTGTATCTCCCCTACTCTCAATGGAAACAGCCTATTCACGTCAACTCTATGTATCCCTCTCAACATTTTAAATACCTCGATCAAATCCCCCCTCAACCTTCTACGCTCCAATGAATAGAGACCTAACTTGTTCAACCTTTCTCTGTATCTTAAGTGCTCAAACCCAGGTAACATCCTAGTAAATCGTCTCTTCACTCTTTCTAATTTATTGATATCTTTCCTATAATTCGGTGACCAGAACTGCACTCAATATTCTAAATTTGGCCTTACCAATGCCTTGTACAATTTTAACATTACATTCCAACTTCTGTACTCAATGCTTTGATTTATAAAGGCCAGCGTTCCAAAAGACTTCTTCAACACTCTATATACATGAGAGTCCACCTTCAGGGAACTATGCACTGTTATTCCTAGATCTCTCTGTTCCTCTGCATTCCTCAATGCCCTACCATTTACCCTGTATGCTCTATTTGGATTATTCCTGCCAAAATGTAGAAACTCGCACTTTTCAGCATTAAACTCCATCTGCCAACGTTCGGCCCATTCTTCTAACCGGCATAAATCTCCCTGCAAGCTTTGAAAACCAACCTCATTATCCACAACACCTCCTACCTTAGATTCTTCGGCATACTTACTAATCCAATTTACCATCCCATCATCCAGATCATTTATGTATATTACAAACAACTTTGGGCCCAAAACAGATCCCTGAGGCACCCGATAAACAATTATCCACCACTACTTCCTGGCATCTCCCATCTAGACATTGTTGAATCCATGTTATTACTCCAGCATTAATACCTAACGACTGAACCTTCTTAACTAACCTTCCATGTGGAACTTTGTCAAAGGCTTTGCTGAAGTCCGTATAGAGTACATCCACTGCCTTACCCTCGTCAACATTCCTCGTAACTTCTTCAAAAAATTCAATAAGGTTTGTCAAACATGAAATTCCACGCACAAATCCATGCTGGTTACTCCTAATCAGATCCTGTCTTTCCAGATATTTATTAATACTACCTCTAAGAATACTTTCCATTAATTTACCCACCACTGATGTCAAACTGACAGCTCTATAATTGCTAGGCTTACTTCTAGAACCCTTTTTAAACAATGGAACCACATGAGCAATACGCCAATCCTCCAGCCCAATCCCCGTTTCTAATGACATCTTAAAGATCTCCTTCAGAGCTACTGCTATTTCTACACAAATTTCCCTCAAGGTCCTGGGGAATATCCTGTCGGGACCCGGAGATATATCCACTTTTAAATTTCATAAAAATGCCAGTACTTCCAACTCTTTAATTGTCATAGGTTCCATAAATTCCTTACCTGTTTCCCACACCTTACTCAATTCAATATCCTTCTCCTTAGTGAATACCGAAGAGACGAAATCGTTCAAAATCTCTCCCATCTCCCTCGGCTCCACACATAGCTGACCACTCTGATTCTCTAAGGGGCCAATTTTATCACTCACTATCCTCTTGCTTTTAATATAACTGTAGAATCCTTTCGGAGTTACTTTCACCTTATTTGCCAAACAAATAAGCTTTTCTAATCTCTTTCTTAAGATTCCTTTTACATTCTTTATATTCCTCGAGCATTGTTCCTCGAACAATGTGAATGTGTTAACATTCAGCTACCCCTTCAGAACAATCAAGGCGAGTATATTTTCTCCTCTTCTCTGCGACACTCAGTAACCAGAAATATATGCTATGCTAAATGAATAACTTGTATTTCCTTCAGTAATTTTGTGTTGCTTAATACTCTGTTCCCAAAACCAAATCAAGTTTGCGACAGTGGCTTATGAGAAGCTCTTTTTTGTTGCGTGCAAGAAGCGACTTCCAAATTGAGAACAAGCTATGTGATAGTGCACTCTCCACATTTTCTTTTAACATAGTATATTTGAAGTCATAGCAGACGCGTTGTGTAAACCAGAACCATTTCAGACCATCTTCCCACAACGATGCTTTTCTTTCAAAAGAACGAATTGTATTAAGCCACATTGAATATTGTCCTGATGTGCTCGTTCGTCAAACAATACTTTGTTTTGTGAAGCTGTGTTATTATATTCAATATGATGTTATTCATTTTCACTCCAACAGAGCCCCGGTTGTAGCTTCGACTGACAGCAAAGATGAACTGAATGACAGCACATTAGGATTTCCAGAAAACTTGCACCTGGATGCGCCGACGGTTGATTCTCATACATCACATCGGCCTGATGAAGACCACTCCAAAAACGTTTCCTCCTTTTCTTTCACTTTTTATGTGTTATTGTCAGTAATGTGCGCTGATGGAGAATTGTTCAATATAAGCACAATAAAAAGTACGGTGTTCAACTATTAGAATATTAGCGACAGTGTACGGAATTACTATAATGGATTTCAATATGTTTGTTTTGAATTAAATTGGTCATTTATATTTAGGTGACATATTTTATTGAAACGTCGAATCCATTTGTATGAAAATACCACATTCATTAGGATTACTTTGCACACTTACAATTTCGACGCTTAAATATATTAACGAAAACATCGGTATTGGCATTTAATATAAATCCATTCTATACAGTAAAAGTATTTCCGATTTATTTGGCAGGTGGAATTTATAAACAAGATTGCACGAATCTTTCTAACATTGAGTGTATTGATTTGACATCAAATATGACGTGTTACACCTGATAACGTATTTTTCCCCTATACAGAAAGATAAAAACACGCAGATCTTCACAAAGTTGTTTTAATTTACACTATTCCCTCTAAAAGATATATTGATAAAAAGCATAGTAACGGAGACATCTATTGCAGATTGCAAGCCATTCGGCCCACAGTGTTGTCCAGAGCATATAATCTATACAGAAAACTGCCTATAATTTCTCCACTGCATATACCTCTATTTATTCTAAGTTTCATGTACCTATTTAAGATTCTCTTATAAGACCCTATTGCATCAGCATCTACCAGCTGAGCTGGCAGTGTATTTCACTCGTCCGCCATTCTCTGTGAAAATCATACCTCTGACAATCCCCTTGTATCTACTTCCAGGCACACTCTTGTAAGCCACTTCATCTCTGGGGTGCAGAAAAAAATTAAGTAAACCTCTGTCCATCCACATGATGAATACCTCCCACTATCTTTTACACCTCAATCTGTTTACCTCTTATTCTCCGTCGCTTCAAACAGAACAGGCCAATTTAACTTAATCTATTTACATAGGGCATGCTCTCCAATCCAGGCTGCACCCATGTAAATTTCATTTGCATTCTCTCCATAATATCCATTTCTTTCCTGTAATGAGTTGACGAGGAATCAACACAGGACTCCAAGTGGGATCTGAATAAGCTATTATATAGCTGCATCATTACCTCACGGCTCCTAAACTCAATCCCACAGTTGATGAAGGCCATCACACTATAAACCATCTTATGAACGGTGTCAACGTTAACAACAGCTTTGCGTGTCCTATGGACACGGAACCCGGCCCTCATGCTAATCCGTTAAAATGCCAGGAGTCTTATGATTAATGATAAATTGCATATTTTCTTCACATCTGACGTACAGTAATGAACCACTTCACACTTATCCACCTGCAACTTCCCCGAACAGTTCTGCATCCTACCGAGGTCGAGGTGTAACCTCTGACCTCCCTCCAGTCTATCCAGAAAGCTTCAACTTTTGTGTTATCACCAAAGTTATCAACCCACCATTCTGCTTGCTGATCAAGGTAATTTATAAAAATGAGAAAGAGGACAGTTTCCAGAACAGATCACTGCAGATCACCATTGTCATTGTCCTCCACGCAGAATACGAACCATCTGCAGCCGCCTCTAATTTCTGTGGATCACCAACACTGGATCCACAAAGCAAAGTCTCCTTGGATCCCATGGATCATTCCTTTCTGAATAAGCCTCCCATGGGAAACCATATCAAGTGCTTTACTGAAAAACTAATACAGTACATCCACTGTTTTACCTTTATCAATGTGCTTTGTTAAATCCACAAATTAATTCAGTCGGGTTCAAAAGGCGTGACCTGTCCTTGACAAGGCCAAGTAAACTGTGCCTTCCGATTATATGTTATCCGATTATGACTCTGCAAATGCTCGTAAATTCACCCTCTCAGTATCTTCCTCAATAATTTTCTCACCACTGAAGTAAGACTCACTGGTCTATAATTCAGTGGGTTATATCTACTCCCTTTCGTGAACAAGCGAAAAAATGTATGTGCAACCTTTCATTGTTCTGGTTCTTTTCCGTTCCTGCTGAAGATAAATAATCGCCAGAGGCTCAGCAATCTCTTTCTTTTCATTTTTGCAGTATTTTTATTAATTTCAGAAGGCAGATACAGAACAGTCATAGTAGTGCAAAGGAAGTGGGTTTACATTTTTGACAGTTAACACATGAGGAACAGCTATAACTATCACCAACTCTCCTCTGGGAATTGGATATGCATTTGTCTTCGTTACAGCATTTACCTTCCTGTAGCCAGTACAAAACCGAAAACTACCGTCTGAGTGAAGCAGTATGAGAGAAGGTGAACTCCAATGCGAATTCGGGGGTCTAATGATGTTTTTCTCTGACATATACTTTTTTGTCTCAGCACGTTCACGTTTTTCCATGTTCATCCTATATGGATGTTGTTGTATGGGTTTGGCATCGCCAATATCTACATCATGTGAAGCTACTGTGGTTCATCCAGGAACGTCTGGAATTAAATCCCTATAATTAAAATGTAATTGTTTCATATGCCACCTCTGCTCTTGCTGCAAATGAGATAATTCCCCATCAATATTTTCCAGAAAGGTTGAGTTTGGTCATCTGACAGAAACAATGTTTGGTTCAGAATGAGTTTCAGATGAATCATCCATTATGTTCCTAGTGATGCAGGCTCATTATTATTTATCACCACAGTCATAGTTGCAGACTGTTTCTCGTAATATCGTTTTATCATATTTATATGACAAAGTTGTGTTGGCCTTCGATCTGGAAATGTTATCACATAATCCACATAATTAATTTTAGACATAATTTCATAAGGAACATGAAATGCAGTTTGTAAAGGATTTGTTTGCATCGAGAAAAAGAACCATCACCTCATTTCTAGGTTGAAATGTCCTAATCCAAGCTTTCTTATCGTACGAGGGTTTAACTTTCTGCTGTGCCGATTTTAATTTTTCTCTGGTTAAGCTACACACTTTATGTAATCTGTCCTTAAATTTTAAAACATAATCCAGAAAATTAATATGTACCTTTATTAATCCATTGTTCTATTAATGCCAAAGGTCCTCTGAATCTATGCCTAAATACGAGTTCAAATGGACTAAAACCTAGTTCCTCCTGTACCGACTCCCTTACTGCAAATAGAAGGCAGAAACTGCGCTCATCCCAATCATTTTTATTTTCCACACAATACGTCCAAATCATAGTCTTGAGGGTAGGATGAAACCTCTCTAAGGCTCGTTGCGATTCTGAATGCTAGGCAGACGAGGTAATCTGCTTAGCTCCGAGTTTATGAACTATTTGTTGAAACGATCCAGACATAAAATTACAACCTTGATCAGAGTGTATTTCCTTAGACAACAAAAAATAATTTAAAAAAATGAGACATTGTTACAATTTTAATCGTTATATTCCAAAGTGATATTACCTATGGATACCAAGACGCAATGCACATGATAGTCAACAAGTATTGATGGCCGGTTTTTCTTTTTGGCAATGGGCCTACACAATCTATAATCATTTTGAAGAGGTTAACCGAATGTGGGAATAGGTTGCAATGGGGCTAAAGGCGTAACCTGATTAGCTTTTCTCACAAGTTGGCAAATAGGACACATTATACAATATGTCGCGACATCGTTTCACAAACCAGGCCACTAAAAATGTTTACAATCTTTGTCCACATTTTTCTTCACCCCTTGATGTCCACCCATGGACTTACTATGGGCTAAAGTTAAATGTTCATTTCGATAAATTTTCGGAACAACTACCTGGTGAACAACCTACCATTCATCACTTGCCGGGATTCTAGGCGATTTCCACTTCCTCATCAACACTCCTTTCTCAAAATAATGTCCAACTGGCAACTTGTCAATTTCACTATCCGGAAGAGCTTGTTACTTTAATTCGATAATCTCAGGGTCTTTACTTCGCTCTGCTGTCATCTCCTTCCGAGATAGAGACAAAACCTCAGGGTCAGTCTTACTCCAGGAAGCTTGCTCAATCAAGGAAGGTAAGGAAGTTTCTGAAACATCCTTAAAATATTAATCCTGAGTTGAAACGTCATGGGGAACAGCCTCATTCTGCACGTCAAGCTTTTTAGGCATAGCTCGAGTTACAGCACAGGAGGAATATGTGTAACAATTCATCCATGGTTCCTCTAAATTTATTGTGAAATGCACTTCAGGCAAAAAGTAGTCCATCTGCCAAGTCACTTCCGAACAATAAAGAGACATAATTCACGGATATACTAGGATGTAGTCCTGCTTTAAGAAGTCATGTAACTAATCCTGGTATTAAATTTACTCCATTCAAATGTACAGGCATGAGGGCAGTCACCACTCCTCGTATATGGTTTAGCTCACCAGTGTCAGTCTCATCACAGAACTTGGACGCACTGTCTAACATCAGTAATTGAGAAGCTCCGGTATACCAAAGTATTTTTATTGGCACCGGCATGGATCCCTCTTTCTAGGATAAAAATTTTTCACTTATATAATTATCATACCCCCGTTTAACTTGGTCAGTCACTAACAAAGCTCCATTTGTATTTATCAAACACTGTAGATTCACAGTTGGTTCAGTATGTTGCAAATAAGCATCTGGGACTGCTTCCTTTTTTTTCAATCTGAAATATTAACCTATTACGTGACCAAGTTTCTTACAATTATTACAAATCGGACCAAACTGTCTTTCCTTCACAGGTTTTGCTTCACCTTGACCTTTTTCAGTAACTACGGATTTAAATTCTGATTTACCTTGACTCTTTGTGCTATTTTTCCTTTTAAAATTTCTGCCCTGATGAAATTTATTCTTGTAGATTAAAGCATACTCATCAGCTAATTTAGCAGACTCCTGCAATGCAACGGTGTCCCTCTCATTTAAGTATGTACTTACTTCAACAGGGATAGTTCTTTTACATTCCTCCATTAAAATCAACACTTTCAATTTATTATAGTCCGCATAAACATTTTTAGAGGAAACCCATCTTTCAAAACACACAGCTTTATCACAAGCAAATTCTACATACGTTTTTTTTTCCGATTTCTTCAAATTTCTGAAACTTTCTCAATAATCCTCGGGAACCAGTTCATACGCCTTTAATATGATCTCATTAATAACATCATAATCAAGTGCTTGCTCAGCTGTTAAAGCTATATAAATCTCTTGTGTTTTGCCATCACTTACACTCTGTAACAACACCGGTCATTTCTCTTTCGGCCACGCTGAAATCAGAGCTACAGTTGCAAAATGTTGAAAATGTTTCTCTACTTCTATTACACTAAATGGAGGAACTAATTTAATTTCCTGACTAACAACAAATGTTTTTTTTTCTGGAACCAGATGTCTAATCACCGGACCTTAATTCCGCCATCGCAAGTTCAAATTCCAACTTTTTATTTTCAGCTTCTATCCGACTTTGTTCCAAGGTACCTTCTAACTGCTTCAGTTTTGACTCAGCTTCTTTCTAAACTTTACCAATGCTACCTGTTCTCGGTGTAAATGGATCGCTGCTCTTGCTACAGGGAAAGTCTCTAATACCGCTTCATCTAAACCACCCGAATCTATATATTGTTCCGCGATTTTCTTCTGAATTTCAGGTTTTATTGTAAACTTCGAAATATCTTTAAGTTCCAAACAGCTAGCAATCTCAGACAGATCACGCTTTTCTGTCTTTGCTAATAACTCCGTGTCTGGCGATACCAGGAAGTCGGCAATATTGATTGTTCCCGAATATCTTTTACAAAACAATCATTCAAAAGAATCGTGTATTTCACTTTTCATATCAGATCAATAATCAAGCAAGCATTTAAGCACAAAAATGGTGCATATCACGGACGAGCCACCGATTGATACGATATGGCTATAACAAATATAGAATTGAGACAGTTAAAAAAAAACAAATAAAGCATTTATTAAACACTGCTCGATAAAAATGATAACTAATCAAACGTCTAAATTAACCGGAAGTTAATTGCTAAACAACTTGAACAGTTCTTAAAGCGATAAATACGAACCCAGTTCTTAAAGTAATAAATGCAAAAGTCCAAATGATTTAAACTATCAACTAGGAGAGACATTGCTGAAGCAAAGAATTCCGCTACAACTTATCGTTACTGCTGATCCCTGCCAAAATATGTCTTGTCAGAACGATTTACGACCAAGTAAATAGAAACGGTTTAAAGGCACTGATCATTCCTTGGCGAATACCGCTGTGCCCAGCTCTTTCTACTTTCACAATGCAGGAGCTATCTCGGATGCAATTTACGAATTCCTAGAACGAAGATTAAGTCAGGTCGGTCTTCTTTTACCGCCGGCAAAAAACAATTTTTCTCGATCATTCGGATTCCCGTACTTCGATAAATTCTTCCCTCTTCGACTGAATTGCAAAGGTAGGAACCAAATCACAACCGGCAGTGTTATAGCGAAACTGCCGGCAATAACCTTTGAGATTTAAGATAGAAAGTAAAACTCTACTTTAAAACAAAACTGTGTAGCATAACGGAGTCACTCACGAATTAAACCTGCGTCACAGCAAGTCTTTCCCCTTTTATACGTGTTTAAACAGACCATTACATGACGTCTCACTGGTAGGAAAATTACATCATGTGACCGCACATTCCCGAGAAGTTACATCATCCCACTATCACAAGACCAGATGCCCAACAGATACACAATTACATCATGATCGTAAGACAGTCACTTGGTGCTGACGGAGTATGTAACAGTAGGATTGAAGAGATTGTGAAAGGATTATTAATTATATTTCAATAATTACTAGACTGGAAAGGTTTCAAAGGACTGTGAAATTGCAAATATTCCTCACAAAGGATATGATTTCAGGGTGCGTGAAAGAAAATGAAAAAAATAGACTGATGTCAGCATGGTTTACTTAAGGGAAAAATTGCTTAACACGCCTGTTGGAATCCTTTAAATAAATAACATGCAGAAAAAGCAAAATAGATGAGCCTTTCCGTTCCATGACATCCCAAATGTCTTCTTTCTTTAAGAATCGTGGTTTCCCTTCTGCCGTCATCAATTATGTCCTCACTCGCATCTCCTCCATTTCCCGCACTTCGGCCCTCACCCCATCCTCCCGTCAACATAACAAAGAACGTGTACCCCTTGTCCTCACCTATCACCCAACCAGCCACCGGATCCAGCATATTATCCTCCGCAACTTCCGCCAGCTGCAACAGGACACCACCACTAAGTACATAGTTCCCTCTCTACCACTCTCTGCTTCTCGCAGGGGTCGTTTCCTCCGCTACTGCCTGGTCGACACGTCCCTCCCCACAGATCTCTCACCTGGTACTTATCCCTGCAAGCATAAGTGCTACACCTGTCCCTACCCCTTTCAGGGCCCCAAACAGTCCTTCCAGGTGAGGCAATGCTTCACTTGTGAGTCTGTTGGGATAAGCTATTGCATCCGGCGCTCCCGGAGCAGCATCTACATCGGCGAGACCCGACGCAGATTGGGTGACCGCTTCGTCGATAACCTACAGACAGGATCTCCCGGTTGCCAATCACTTCAGCTCTCCCATTCCCATTCGGATATGTCCATACATGGCCTCCTCTTCTGCCATGATGAGGTCAAACTTCGGACGGAGGAACCACATTTCATAGACCGTCTGGGTCGTCTCCAGCCCATTGGTATAGACATCGAATACAACTTCCGGGAATTCCCTCCCTCTCCCTTCTGCCTTCTCGTTTTCACTCTGTCCCCGCTTCTAGCTGTCTATCACCTCTGATGACTCTGCCTTCTTCTACTACCCATAGTGCTTTCCCCTCAGATTTGTTCTTCAACTCTCCTGCATATCCCCTCCCTGCATCCTTTCCCCAACCCCTTGATCTTTCCTCTGGTTGGTTTTCCACCCTCCCCCCAACTTTATAAGCCCCTGCCCACACCTGCATTGTTCCTGACAAAAGGTCTCCACCCGAAGCGTTGACTGCATCCGATGCTTCTTTTATCGGATGCTGCCCGACATGTTGAGTTCATACAGCTTTTTTGTACGTCTTGATTTGACCACAGGCTCTGCAGTGTACTTTGTGTTTAAAATAAAATCAGTGATTGTTGTTTACTTTGATCGTAAGAATGTCCTTTACAAGATGACACAGGTTAGGCTGATTAATAAGATCGCAATATCATGTTGTCATTTCAAAAATGCCAGCATGATATATAATCGGTTGACTGGCAGTGGACAAAGAGTGGGAATAAATGCGTATTTTCGGCTGACTCTCATTCTGTTTTGGTGTTTCACAGGACCAGTGTTGGTACTGCACCATTTCACGTTATAATTGGGATGATGGAATTGATGGCTTTGTGTCTAATTTCATGGACTATACAAAGATTGTAGGGGCACGTGACTTCCAGGAAGCACAGACTTTGCAGAAGAATTAGATATATTGACAGAATGATCAGGGAAATGTATGTTCCTGCAATTTGGATTTAATAATAACCGACGAGGTTGTTTCCTAAGGGAGCAAAATCTCAGAAACCAACGGATAAAAAAAGACTCGCGAGTACTCCTGGGAATCCTAAACTTTAAGCCTCAGGTGGAATCGCTGGTAAGGAACGCAAAAGCAATGCCTGCATTAATATTAAGTGGATACGACTATAAAACCAGCGATGTATTATTGAGGCTTTATAAGACATTCATCGGACAGCGCTTTGAATAGTCTGAGCAGTATTGGATCACTTGCATGAGTAGGGTACGCTGGCATTGGAGGGCGGCCTGAGGATGAGCAGTGGAATGATATTGGCAATGAAATAGTTTATATGCGAAGAGTCTGCTGGCTCAGGGCTTGTTCTCACTGCTGTTTAGGGGAACGAGTGGAGAATCCAGGTTCGGATGGTGCTACGAAGGCGAATGGCAGCTAGCCGATAGTTTTAATGGCATGTAATTCAAATAAAAAACTTTATTAATAACCCATTTTCAGAAGGAAGATTTGGTAAAGTGGCATCGAAATTAATGAAGAGGCCCGAGGAGAAGAAGAAGCAAATTTGAATAACGTGCCGTGCTGATAGGTTGCAAAAGCTGCACAGACGAAGCTGGAGTGAGCGATATGCAGAGGAGGAGTCAAGATAGAGGAGATTCAACTAACCAGGTATATGAGGTATGAAGCGCGGCATCTTTAAATGTCAAGGCAATGAGCCAACTCTATGGGTCTGCTCATTCTCTTCAGGAATGCATATCTGTAATCACGAGAATGTTGACAATGTCATCTGTTCTATTGCTTAGAATTTTGGAGAACGAAGGAATATAATGTCTTAATGACATTTTGAAGGCAGAGATCCATTATCTTGAATTTCACTTGTTGCTGTCCAATTGTTCCGTAATGTGGCCTTGGCCCGGGTAATATTGTGCAAAGGCTCCAAAATAAATAAATCCAATTGCCTGCTTTTCAACCATCCTCTAATATCTATGTCCAAAACCTCGGCTTCACTTGTGGTTTAGCTACTGAGCCCTCCCAAACGGGTTCTACGGCATTAGAACGGAGAAAGGCGAGGCGAATTACTGGCGCGTTAAAAACACAGAAGTCCAAGCTATGGGTCCTCAACAATGGATGTCAGCTCGTCAGGGAGATGAAACACAAAAAGGAATCTCTGATCACAAATCTTGACAACCTTGTGGCTATATGTACACAAGGGAAAGGCTTTGGGGTTAAGCTTAAAAGAAAAACCCGGATCTTCAGTCGCTAAGAAAATCCAACGTTGAATGCAACACCAAGTGACAACTTCTGTGCCGCTCCTAATGCCAAACAGTATCGAAATCTGCCATTCCTTTGGATTGATCAACAGTGTGGAAAGTGGGAGCCTACTGCATTTACAATAGTGTAGATCCGTATCCAATTCTGCTTAAACGGCTAGAAAGCATCACTTAAGGTCAATCTGATTAATACCGGTCTCACGGACGTATAAAACGCATCCAATCGTTTCATTTATTTATGACTTTATATGGAATTCACCGCAATTTAATACCAGAAAAAGTATTGCATTGCCAATGATTAATGATTTAGATCAATGTGAGGTTCTGAAGGAGGATATGGATTATTTCAATAGAAAAACATACACAGGAATTATCAACAAAAATCAGGACAAATATGCCGATAAATTTAATTAGAGGAGAACAATGAGGGGTGATTTATTGATAAATTTACTTCTGCATCAACACAAAGTGTTTCCGAAATGATGGATTTGTCCTCGAAGGGAGCAATCGACAACCATTATGAGTTAAAGGAGAAAAAGCCAATTTCCAGAGCAGCACTTAACTACCGGAGAAATGCTAGCCCATTCCACTCTGGGTATAACGTATAAACAGAGATGCAAGAAAAATAAAAAAAATAAAATGCTGTGAATTTAAATGATTGAACGAAAAAAAAAAGAACTGTAATCATACAACGCTTTTATAATTGGACAAAATAATCAATGGAAAATAATTAAACACTGTAAATATTACACGGGGGGGCGAGGGAGGAGAACCTAAATGCAGTACTCTGGCAGGTCGACTCAGCTGGGGAGGCTAGCGTAGACGTGAACGTAGAGCAAAAATCCAGAGGGATCTTGAGAAGGAGACGGGATTCACAGGGACTCTTTGGAACCAAGAGCAGAACATGGAACTATCGGTTCTAATCAGAACAGGGAACGAAGCTTCACAGGAGAATTGACCAACGAACTGGCAACCTGTTAAAGAGTCGCCATCGTATTTATTTCCCAGTCTCTGATGAAATCCATTTGTTCGGTAATTAGGTAACTGGCAGCAACTCACTGAAATTGGGGCATAATCGAGGAGAAAGAATTGTTAAAGGGGAACGGCCAACCGGAATCATGACAGCAAATAGCAAACAGTTATTTTGCTTTCGAATTTGCAGCGTTGCACGGGAGAATCGAGTACCAATAATTTCATGGAATACATTGAAAATAATAAGGAGACATTATCCTGACCAATAATTATCCAACCGTTCGATCTTGGCTACTGTCCCAGTAGATCCAGAAAGTAATGAATAATAAATACAAAATAAATTATGCCCGATAAAACTTTCGATGCAAATATATAGTAACTTCTACCTTAAAAAAATGAACAGTTGAGAACTTCATGCTCAAAAGGAACAACTTTATCTACGACGGTAAATGAATACTCGCATACAGAGACTTTCAATAATGCGCATCAGATGGAAACAATCTCTCTTTCCCCAGCGGGAGAATTGCTATATCACCATGACCCTAATTGGTATTAACGTATCTTTATAATACTCACATTTCAACCATTCTACCCCTTTAAATTCACACATTCCAACAATGTACAAGAAATGGGAATCAGAAAGAGTGGTGTCTTGCGTACCCCTGAAACTTTCACTGATAACTCAGTAAGTTTACGAATTTTTTTTTAGGAAAGCTGAGGAGCTTAAAACGGGATTGAAGTCTAAATAGACATGCTGCTCAGAGGAGTGGATCGACAGTGTTAAAGTACCTGACACTCTGATTTTTTTTTTCTTAAAACAGTTTGATGAATCCCTGCATGTAATACAAACAGCTCAGCTTGTTGTCTTTGTCAGAAAGGCTTTCCAAAATTTTACAACGAAGGAGGACTTCCTCAGTATTTTGCACTTAAAGGAGATAACAAGAGGAGAGGATATTTACAACCAACTTTAAGATGTCCGTAAAAACGACATCCCATTCATAAACTGGCGGAAATTACTCCTGATGGGGCCCCAGCAATGCGCGGTTTGCGCATACATTTTTAAAGCACTGTGGCGTAATGACCCTGATTTTCTTGACTTCCTGGATTATCACTGTGTGACTCATCAGCAGGCCTTGGCTGGGAAGGTCGTGAACTTTTCTCATGTAATGACCCTGGTGGTCAATCTGATAAATTTATTTCGAGCAAAAGCGCTTCAACGCCGCGAATACAAATCGTTATTGAATGAGCTCTTTGCTGCTATGGGCTGTTTGATATGCTAGTGTTAGTGTTTTCTTGGATAGATTAATTTGAAAGCTAGACAAAAGCATTTTAAGTAATTAAAATAAAATTAGCCCAAATCTACTAGCGTAGATTCACTAGGTTGATTCCTGGGATGGCAGGGCTGTCTTACGCAGAGAGAGTGGAGAGATTGGGCTTGTACACACTGGAATTGAGGAGATTGAGAGGGGATCTGATTGAAACGTTTAAGATAATTAAAGGATTTGATAGGATTGAGGCAAGAAATATGTTCCAGATGTTGGGAGAGTCCAGTACCAGAGGGCATGGATTGAGAATAAGAGGTCAGTTATTTAAAACAGAGTTGAGGAAGAGCTTCTTCTCATAGAGAGTTGTGGAGGTGTGGAATGCACTGCCTCGGAAGACGGTGGAGGCCAATTCTCTGAATGCTTTCAAGAAGGAGCTAGATAGACATCTGATGGATAGGGGAATCAAGGGATATGGGCACAAGGCAGGGACTGGGTATTGATAGTAAATGATCAGCCATGATCTCAGAGTGGCGGTGCAGACTCGAGGGGCCGAATGGACTACTTCTGCACCAATTGTCTATTGTCTATTGTCTAAATAACCTCAAGTTGGAAGTGCAATCGGAGTTGTTATTTTTTTTTCACTAAACAATTTATTGTGTCGATCTTGGGCTTAAAAACTAGTTTCTAAACTAATTTCTAAACTAGTGTTGACCACTAGTTTAGAAATTATTACTATCATTGTGTGATAACAATCCGTGTTACATAATTCAAACTCTAATTTTTGACGAACAACGTAACTGCTTAAGTACATAAACACGCGACGGCCGGCACAACCACTTGAGCGATTCAGCGGATCGAGTGGCATCTGTGGGGGGAATTTCAAAATCTCGTCTTCAGGAGTAATACAGAGCACACCCGATAGCTCAGAAATTTCTCCTGTACCCCAGATGTTAATCGTCTACACGGACTCCGTCGTATTTCGAAGTTGTCAGTAAAGCTCTGCTGATTGCAAATTATATAGGAAATGTCATTAATCCTCCAAGAGGTAATGGTTTAGGAAATTGGTATTACATCTCGCAATGTCTCACAAATCCCCACCTACCTCCGGATTAGATTCTACATTCATTATATAGGAGAATGTGAACATGTTTTCAGACCAATACTATCGATCGGTGGCATTACAATTAACACATTTTCCTTTTCGGTTCTAACCAAGAGCCTTCGGCCTGCTAATTTCCATGTACCACGGTTTGCATTGAAGTTCCCTGATCGACAGTATGCTTATGATTTTCTATTTCTTTCATATTTTTGCCAGCTGCAGCACTGCATCTCAAATCTGTGCATAGAATTATGTTGTATAATTCACGAAGTCTCTGAATGGCAGAAATTCAACATACACTACTTGAAATCAAATATGTAAACAGAATCTAGGGTTCATACCATTCTGAAATTACAGCTTCATAGCAAATTCCTTCCTGTCACTGTGAAACTTGAGAGGGTCAAATGCAAACAACACTGCAAGAAAGTGGAATAAAATTAGCCTGTTGTGAGAACACAATGAAACACCAGTACTGCATAGAGAAAATATGTAAGGGACCCTTTCCTTTCAAGAGAATGCAGGAAACTACCTAAACAAGAAACAAAGTTTGTTGGACAAACATCGTGTAATTGCACTTCTGTCTTCTCTCAACTGACAGGATATCGGCACGACGATACCAGTATTCGCGAAGAGAATGGTATTTGTAATGGCATTGTCTGAATCTGGATATTCCGCTTAGCGTAATGATGGGGTAACCCAATGTTTCCAATATATCTGAGTATCTGTGGAGATAATTGGGAATAACCTTGAATTGAAAGAAGCGCATATTATTATAATTTGGACCAGAATTCGCATGACAGGTTTATAGATGACAACAGAATTACTGTTATATAGTTTTGTTAAGAATACTGTCTGCAGTTACAGCATATATTGGATAAAATGATAACGCAGGCAAATGAATACCCTTTAAAAATTAACTCAAATAGCGGCATAGCAATACATTATAGGGAAAAATCCGAAAGTACATAGTATTGTTTTTTGATCGTAAAGTATGCTGCTGAGGAGAGAGAGACAGAACTGCTTACTTTTATTACAGGCAGCGATATCACAATTAGGAATTGAATGGGACATATTATTTGATCTGGCAGAGGATTCGATTCAATTCTGCTGAAGTGACTATACGGATGTATGCCCTCTTCATGCAGTTGCACTTGTAATATTGTAGGCAATTCCAATCGACTTAATATGGGAATTTTGATATTAATCTTGGGAGGATGCAGAAAAGAATGAGTATGATATTGCATCAACAACGTGGTTTTCTGACACACGGATAAGACCATTTTTCATAGAAACATTCTGAAATATTACCTTCGGAGTATTATACAATCATTCATTGCATAGACAAGACATTCGGCAGATATTATAAATTTAAACCAGCAAACATAAACGATGGTGCAAACGATGATCATGCTGAGCATCTGTGGAATTGAGCAAACAGCTGATGAACCCGCGAGCCCCTCTTAGGACAAAAAGGAATGGGGCAGTCGCCTGAATAAAAAGTTGAGAGATAATGATGAAGGGTAACTAGAAGTTGATAGGTGAAGGCAGCTGAATAAGAATACTAAAGCGATAGATCAAAGTAATCTGATAGGAAAAGGACGTATTGGATCGGAGAAATGGAAAGTGGATGAATAACAAAGGCAATCATATGGAGGTGAACATCCATAAAACGTCAGATTAGGAAATAGAAGAAGAGGGAAGAGAAGCGTTGTTTTACATTTTCACTCCAAGGAGAATTCTATATTTAAGTCTTTGGGTTGGAAGGTCATCAAACGGTGTTCAAGGAGCTGCTACTTTACCCCGAGGGTGACTTTTCTTCGCACAAGAGGAGACTATGGACCGCCCTGTTGCAATGGGAATCGGGAGTAAAATGTTGAGCCTCCCGAAAAATCCAGTTATGGCACAGAAAACCGATCTGCAAGTTTGATGAGGGCCCAGTATTTGCTATCGGTCACATTGATGTAGAAGAGACAGCATCAGAACAACGGAAACAATAGACGTAGTCGAAATGCCTCCTCACCTGACTGGAAGTGTGGAAGAGGTGAATGAACAGATGCTGAACGTCGGCAGATCGGCTGTTTCAGGGATAAATACAGGGAGGGAGAGTAAAGGGGAAGGAAGATTGGACAACAGGATTGAGGAGGTGGCGATGCACATGGGAAGCGTCGTCTCCGTACTTGGCATGAGAGGTGTAGAGATTTATTTGGTCGTAAAGTCCCTTCAGAGATGGAAGAATATGCACAGAATATTTTGTTCGATAGGAAGGCTCCACGCTAACTAATTACATTGGTAGAGAAGAGCGGTACTGCGTTTTTCAAGGTAGAGGCCTCCATGAATATCGAACATGGAGGTGATACAGATATATAAGATAAGATGTTACATAAGATGATAGAGGGACGACTGAAAAGGTACATGACATGTTTGTTCGCAAAATTATGCTGGACAGAGAGAATCGGCTGCAATGGAAAATGAACTTATAGACAAATGAAAGAAGTCTGAAAGTCATTTGGAACGGTCATTTGTAGAACATGTTAAGGAAACTGGAATAAACGCAAACAGGATGCCCAAGTTGGCATCGCGATTTCAAAAACAAGGTTATCCGTATGTTTTTATTTTTCTTACCTCTAAGACCATAGACATCATGGCTGATGTCGCAAACAGTGCGAAAAAAAATAGAAGACATAAACAGCCAAGCATGATTTGTTTGAATGCCACGCGAGTCTTCTTTCTATCAAATCCACAATACCAGACATTCAGACATGACTGTGCTTAATTACAGTTGCAAGCTCGGGCTAATCAGAGGGATACCAGTAGACTATGGCAGGGTCTCAATGAGTTCACTGGGCGCTAAGAAAAGGCTGTGAATATCAGTAAATTTAGTGTTTCTCTTTCTGAAGAAATTAACTTATTCTACGCAAGTATCGAACAGAAGAGGAGCGTACCGCCTCCTCTGGATGAAGCGGAACTGGTGATATCAAGATTCCTCGTCACCGAGGAAGACGTTAGAAGAGCCTTCCTGAAGATAAATCCAAGGAAGGCGACGGACCCAGACTGCGTCGCGGGACGAGTTCTCCGGGCCTGTGCAAGCGAAAAAACTGGAGATGCTGACATCTTGAACTGCTCTCTGCTTCAGTCTATGATCCCCTCGTGTTTAAAGAAAGCAACGATAATCTCGGTGCCGAAGAAAAGGAAGGTGGCATGCCTGAATGACTACGGACGTTTGGCTCTAACATCAATTGCTATGAAGTGCTTCGAGCGATTGGTTATGGCACACATGAACCATAACCTACCGTTCAAACTCCACGCTCTGCAATTCGCCTACCGGAGCAAGAGGTCAACGGCAGATGCCATCTCTCTGGCACTATATTCCTCCTTATTACACGTGGAAAATAAAGACGCATATGAAAGACTCATTTTCCTCGACTGCAGCTCTGCCTTTTATGCCATCTTTCCAAATAAACTGATTCCTAAGCTCCAGAAACTGGGTCTTAGCAATCAGATCTGCAGCTGGATCTACAACTACCTCATAGACAGAACCGAGGCTGTAACAATAGGGGCCAAGTTCTCCTCTACAATCACTGTGAGCACCGGTGCACCGCAAGGCTATGTACTCAGCCCCCTTGCTGTACTCACTGTACACAGATGACTGTGTAGCCAAGTTTCCATCAATCTCAATATGTACGTTTGCTGATGACAAAACAAATGTCGGCCGTAACTTCGGTAATGATGAGTCTAAGTACAGAGGAAATTAAGAACCTGGTGACGTGGTGGGAAGACAATAACCTATTCCTCAATGTCAGCAAGACGAAGGATTTGGTTGTTTATTTCAGAAGGAGTAGCGGACCACACAACACCATCTAGATAGGTTGTGCGCAGGTGGAACAGTTCAAAAGTTTTAAGTGTCTCAGGGACAATATCACAAATGACCCGACTTGGAATAACCAAGCAGAGTTCACTGCCAAGAAGGCCCACCAGTACATGTACCTCCAGAGAAAGCTGAAGAAATTTGGCCAGTCTCCAAAAACACTCACTAATTTTTATAGGTGCAAAGTGGAAAGCATTCTTCTAGTGTGCATCACAAACTGGTATGGAAGTTGTCAAAGTCAAGCTGTACAGTCAAAGGCTGGAAGAAGCTCCTGAAGATCGTGAACATAGCCCAACACATCACGCAAACCAATCTTCCATCTCTGGACTCACTTTACACCACACCTTGCCGGAGCAGTGCTGCAAGGATAATCAAGGATCCACCCAGTCAACACCGTTTTTATCCCACTTCCTTCCAGGAGAAGGTTCAGGAACATGTAAATTCGTATGGCAAGATTTGGTAACAACTTCTTTCCAACTGTTATAAGACTGTCGAACAGATCCTGATCCGGGTCTGGGCCGTACCTCCAAATATCACGATCCGACTTGCACGACCTTACTTTCCCTTTTGTATTTTCTAATTATGTTTCATAATTTAAATTTGACTTCGATTTGTACTTCAGGGAGCGCGAAGCGCAGAATCAATTATCACTAAGATGATTGCATGCTCTTATATCAATTGCTTGGTAACAATAATGTAAAGTAAATAAAGTGTTTGCACTCACTCCTCGCTTTTCTGGTATTCTGAAAGAGAAATATTAAAACTGAGATGTTGCTGTCTTTGTTATGCTCCGTTCGTAGAAAGTATTGCCTTGGTTTCATCAGACGCATTCTAGACTGACTGATTTGCTTTCTATATTGAATGCCTGATTCATTTTCTTGCGCTGAAGTTTTAAATGGCTGCACCAGAGCGCCACGACGGAGAATAATTTACACTATTAATGTATTTCCATTGCCCTGTTACCGCTTTGAGAAAAGTGATGGATACATTTGGAATTCTTTTATCAACGTCACCATATTGACAAATAATAATAGGTAAAAAACAGTTCTTGCTATTTCTAAAATTATACTTAAGTTTCATGACTTTGGCATCATATCATAAGGCATAAGGAAGAGGCTATAATGTCCTTTATTTAAAGCAAGGATATAAAAGCAGGGAAATGAACGTGTAAACAATCTTTCGTCTGGGCTTAATTAACAAACTAGGAGAGAAAGGAATTTTGATATTCAGTTCCTGTATCCCATTGTGAACGTCGATATCAGGATGGAGGGGGAAAACCATTTCATCTGTTGGAGAACCAATTTATACTCGCTATATTCTGAATGCAATAGGAATACAGTACTTACTTATAATGTCCAATTTCCTGACTGTGCTTCATATCTTTCACATGTCACCGAGCTCTAAGATTCATGTTCTGAATGGATTAATGCTCGGGAAAACTGGAAGTGCAATTTGGTGAAACCTGGTAAACGGTGAGTGATATGCACTGCGGTATGAATGATGTGCAGTGAACTTCAATGTGCCGTGAAGAGCTTATTTTGGACAGGGAACAGTGCATATTTGGGGCGATGTGTTTGAATCTCAGAGTAATGTGTCGAGGCCTTGGGACTGCCCATTTTCTTCAGAAATTCATCATTGCACCCATAAGCATGATAGCAGTGTGATCTGCTCTGATGAATACCTTGAAGACATATATGGTATCGACAATTACCCCGAGAGGGATTTGTAAATTACATCAACACAGTTATGTTTGATGTGATTTTCATTTGACTTTGACGGAAAGATTAAGAGTGTGAAAGCGCCGCCAACTTTCTTATTGGCAAAAAATAACGATTGAATTCAATGTAAACCAACGATGGTGACTCAATCAGATAAGTGGCAGGGCTGCATTTTGCGATACTCTGTTATTTTCGCAAAGTTTTGATGTGTAGTTGTACTGAATAGCGTCCTATGTGTGCAAGTTGAAAGCTCAAATATACTCTTCGTTTTATTTAATATTATATGTTGCGATTAATTGTTGGACTTCAATCATTACTAAATCAGGAAAGCATGCAGCACTACTTGTTGATGAGAAAAACAAATATTCCGGCCAAATGGAAAGTTCGGCACGGATACCAGTGGGGAACACTTTGTGATTAGTATGTCAGTTTGGAAGATTCCACGGTGGTCTGTGAACAGGTACAGTGTGTTGCAGTGAACACAACACCCAGATATACATACTTTATATCGGAGATGTGGATTGCGAACTACGTTTGTATGGGCAATGAGTCCTGATTAGCTGATTGTCAACTCTCAGCCAGGGGTCAGATCAGCAGTGAAATCGAAATGAGGCCAGCCGTATTTGCTGCGGTCAGTTGTTTATGCACCAATCTGAAATAAAACTTTCTTTGGTGATAGAGATATTCAAAGCACAGACGAAAGAGAGAAGGAAAGAAGAAAGAAAGAAAGAAAGAAAGAAAGAAAGAAAGAAAGAAAGAAAGAAAGAAAGAAGAGAAAGAAAGAAAGAAAAGAAAGAAAGAAAGAAAGAAAGAAAGAAAGAAAGAAAGAAAGAAGAAAGAGAGGAAAGAGAGAAAGAGGGGAGAAAGAAAGAAAGAAAGAAAGAAGAAGGAAAGAAAGAGAAGAAGAAAAGAAAGAAAGAAAGAAAGAAAGAAAGAAAGAAAGAAAGAAAGAAAGAAAGAAAGAAAGAAAAGAAAGAAAGAAAGAAAGAAAGAAAGAAGGAAAGAAAGAGAAGAAGGAAAGAAAGAAAGAAAGAAAGAAAGAAAGAAAGAAAGAAAGAAAGAAAGAAAGAAAGAAAGAAAGAAAGAAAGAAAGAAAGAAAGAAAGAAGAAGAGAGAAAGAGAGAAAGAGAGAAAGAAAGAAAGAGAGAAAGAAAGAAAGAAAGAAAGAGAGAAAAGAAAGAAAGAAAGAAGAAGAGAAAGAAAGAGAAGAAGAAAGAAAGAAAGAAAGAAAGAAGAAAGAAAGAGAG